>NW_007258912.1:447002-560476 GCF_000164805.1 Carlito syrichta | reverse complement strand
GTGATGTCAGAAAGTCCTCCATTTCCTTAAGGTTTTCAAGTTTTTTTCTATACAAGTGTATATAGTAGTCTCTAATAATCTTTTGTATTTCTTCAGGGTCAGATGTGACTTCATCTTTTGCATTTCTGATTGTGTTTATTTGGGCTTTTTCTCTCTTTTACTTGGTCAGTCTAGCTAGGGGACCATTGATCTTATTTAAGCTTTTGAAGAACCAGCTTTTTGTTTCATTGGTTTTTTGTATTATCTTTTTGTCTTGTGTCCTAGATTTTGGCTTTTATTTTGGTGATCTGGATTCTTCTGCTGAAATTAGGGTTTTGATGGTCTTGCTTTTCCAGTTTCCTTAGGTGACTTGTTAGGCTATTAATTTGTGATCCTTCCATTTTCTTTATGTGTTTTTGTAGGGATATAAATTCCCCTCTTACTACAGCTTTCATGGCGTTCCAGAGATTTTGGTAAGATGTTTCTTCATTTTCATTTATTTCCAAGTAACTTTTCATCTCTGTTTTGATTTCATCATTGACCCAGGAGTTGTTTAGCATCATGCTGTTTAGTGTCCATGTCTTTGTGGATTTTAGGGGGACCTTGTTGGTGTTGATGTTTATTTTTATTCCCCAGTGGTCCAAGAAGGTACATGGTAAAATTTTGGTTCTTTTAAATTTGCTTATGCTTAATTTATGGCCAAGTATGTGGTCAATCTTAGAGTACGTCCCATGTGGTGATGAGTAGAATGTATATTCTGTGTTCTTTGGATGGAGTGTTCTGTAGGTATCAATTAAGTCCATTTGGTCCAAAGTCACATTGAGGTTTCGGATCTCATTGCTGATTTTTTGTCTTGATGATCTGTCTAGGGTTGTGAGTGGGGTGTTGAGTCCCCAGCTAGATGGTGTTGGAGTTGACATTTTTTTTTTAATTTACCTAGATGCTGCTGTATGAAAGTTGGCGCTCCTATGTTTGGTGCATATATGTTTAAGATGGATATTTCTTGTTGATGGATTGAACCTTATTATCACTATGCAGTGGCCTTCTGTATCTCTTTTAATTTTTAATAACTTGAAGGGTATTTTGTCTGAAATTAAGATCGCTACTCCTCCTTTCTTTTGTGTTCCATTCACCTGAAAGTTTGTTTCCCATCCTCTTACTTTGAGTCTGTGAGTGTCCTTTCTAGTGAGGTGAGTCTCTTGAAGGCATAGATTGTTGCCTGTAGATATTTTATCCATTTTGCCATTCTATGTATTTTCAGTGGTGCATTTAGTCCATTCATATTTAGTCTAATAATTTAAATGCAAGAGTTGATCCCTGTCATAAGGTTCTGACAGAGTTGTTGTTCCTGTTTGTTGTCTTTCTTTTGGTTTTGGAGTTGGTTCATGTGTGTTTTTAATCTTTTTCCTGTACTCTTGTGAAGAATGTTGTTGTTCTTTATTCCTTTTCTTCTGTGTTCAGTACTTTCTTAAGTGTTTCTTGTAGAGGTGGTCTGGTGGCAGCATAGTTCTTAGGGATTGGGTATCTGGAAAAGATTTCAATTCTCCCTCACTAATGAAGCTTAGCTTGGCTGGATAGGTTATTCTTGGTTGAAATTGTTTGTCTTTTAGAACTTTGAAGACAGGGCTCCAGGCTCTCCTAGCCTGGAGAGTTTCTGTGGATAAATCTGCTACTATTCTAATTGGTCTTCCCTGGCAGGAGTCTGGCCTTTTTCTCTTGCTGCCTTTAGGATTTTTTCTTTTATACCTACTTTGTTTGGTGAATTATTATGTGTCTGGGAGTTGGTCTTCTCATTTGTTGTGTTGCAGGGGTTCTCTGAAACTCTTGTGCTTGAATTTTTGCATCACTGATGAGATGAGGGAAGTTTTCTTGAATGATTTCATGAAATGTTTGTTCCAGTGTGATCTCTGACTCCCTCTCTCTGCCTCAGCAAGGCCAATTACTCTTAGATCGGGTCTCTTGAAGTGATCATTCATCTCCTGAAGGTTTTGTTCTTACTTTTTAAGCTTCTTTTCTATGTTTTTGACTGTTTGGGTTAGTTCTGTATTTTGATCTTCAAGTTCTGAGATTCTTTCTTCTGCTTGGCTAATTCTGCTTTCCATGCACATTAGTTTGTTATTTATTTCCATCACAGTATTCTTTACTGCTGTTATTTCTGTCATCAGCTCCTTCCTATTTTCCTCTTGTCTCTTCTCAATTTTTTAAATTCTCTCTATTAATGCCTTGACGTCTGGGTTTGTTGCTTGTGACCAGTCATTCTGGGGCTCTTCTTTGTTTGTTTGTGAAGTCTGTTTTCTCAGTGTCTGACCTCCCAGGGGTCTGTGTGAGTCCTTTATTCTTCTTTTGGTTTTTCTTAATTTGTGCAGGTTTTTCCTCCCTACTTTTCCCTTCCATCTACTTCCCTGTCTTCTTTAACTCTGTTATTCAGGGGTGTAGGGGTTGCTTTTACTTCTGTTTGTTCAATCTCCTATTCTTCCTAATGTATTTCCTCTTGATTTGTTCAGTTCTGGAGTTGGACTGTGGCTTGAGGGCAGACCTTTTTGTAGTTTGGGGATTTAATTAAGGGGGGGGATCTGTGATTCAAAATCTCTCTGCAGATCCTGGTATTTGCCAACAGCTATATGGATAGTCTGAAACCCACTTCCCACTGCCTTGGAGTCTGTCTCTGCAGTGGGGTTGTAGGTTTACTCCCTGAAAGCAAAATGTGGTTAACAAAGGGAAGAGAATGGAGCAGGCTGGCAGGGGGGGTGGAGAGAGAGAGGATTGAGAGGGATAACAGTTTAGTGTACTGACTGGTAAGTGAAGAGACACAAAGACTGAAACAAATTTAAAGAAAAACAATAACCATGACTGAAAACTAACCAACAACCATATAAAAAGCTAAAACATACAATGATGCTAGCGTACACACTGACCAACCTCCTTATTGGTGTGCTATTCCTTTATACAAAGATGGGGTTTACAGAGAAATAAGAAAAAAGGAAAAGGGAAAAAGGGGGGGGAGGGATAGATTAAAGTCAGTAGACTAACAGAACCAGCCAAGCACACTCTGAGACTTTTCCTTTAAGTACCAAGTCCTTTCAGCTCTGATTTCTAGCTGTCTTTGCAGGCTGATAGAATTGTTCACAGTTAGGGTCAGTTGCCCCTGGCCTGCTGTGAAGTACAGTTCAGATATGGGTCCCCTGACCAGTCTATTACTGAGATCTGGCTTTTTCTATTTTTCAAGAGGGGTGAGCCTCTGCCATTCCCGTTTTGATGTTGTTACCTTGGTTCCCCAGAAGGTGGTGCTAACCCACTGCTATAGTCCAGAGGGGAGCGAGTCAGCTACGGATCCGCGACCTGCTGCAGCAGCTTCACAGGGGGAGTTCCACAGGCCTTTCTCCGGGCTAGTGGCATAGCGTGGCAGCAGGAGCCACAGCCAGGCAGCAACGATCTCAGAAGACCCTGCTTGCGGGGGCTTCATGGTCTGAAGTCATGGGTCTTCAGGCATGAGCTGGGAATGATTGCAGCAGCAGCATCCGAGACTGCAGGAGCAGCCTGGACTGCCGCGATATCCAAGTATCAACAGCGGTTGACGGTGGTGGCTGAGCTCCCTGTGAAGAGCAGGCTGCGGGAAATGGTAGCTGCAGCCCCTGGCAAGAGCTGGGGTCTTTATGAGTGTTCTCTTTCCAGGGGGTCTCACAGACCATGCCGCCCCATCACCATCTTGCCAGAAGTCTCGAGTTAATTTTATAGTATGCAAATTGTACCTCAGCAAAGCTATAAATAAATAAATCATCTCAAAGGGGAGCAAGATCATGTGTAAAAGAAAAGCACAGGTTGGAAGATTAGTTTTAAAAAGTAGGACAGACTATCCAAGTATATTTTAAAAAACTTAAAGCAGATTAAAGATTTAAATATAAGATCTGAAATTGTAAAACTACTAGAAAAAATATAAAGAAAAGTTTCACTTTGGTTTGGGCAATTATTTTTTAAGATATGACCATGAAAGCACAGTCAACAAAGTCACAAATAGAAAAATGGAATTGCATCAAACTAAAAAACTTCTGCACAGAAAAAATAAATAAAAAAATGTGAAAAGACAACCTATGAACTGGGAGAAAATACTTGCGAACCATACATCTGATAAAAGGTCAATGTTCAAAATATATAATAAATGTAACTCAATGAGAAAAAAAAACTGATTTTTAAAATGGGCAAAGAATCTCAATAGACATTTCTCAAAAGAAGACACAAATGGCCAATGGATATATAAAAAGATATTCAACATCACTAATCATCAGGTAAGCAAAAAAATATATCACCTCAGGTTAGGTACAGTGGCTTATGCCTGTAAACTCAGCACTTTGGGAAACCAAAGCAAGAGGATTGCTTGAGCCCAGGTGTTCGAGAGCTACCTAGACAACGCAGGGAGATCTTATCCCAAAATAATTAGTTGAACATGGTGGCCGCCTACAGTCTCAGTTACTATGGAGGCTGAGGTGGAAGGATTGTCTGAGTTCAGGAGGTTGAAACTGTGGTGAGCCATGGTCATCATCTGAGTAGCAGAGTGAGACTCCAACTGAAAGAATATATTTATCACCTCACACCTGTTAGAATGAGTATTAGTAAAAAGATGGTAGAGGATACTAGAGGATGTGGAGAAAAGGGAAATGCAAATTAGCACTGCCATTATGGAAAACAGTATGGCAGTTCTTCAAAAAACTAAAAATATAATTACCATAAGATGAAGCAATCTCATTTTTAATTACATATCCAAATAAATTGAAATCAGTGTGGCAGAGATATCTGCACCCCCATATTTACTGCAGCATTATTTCCAATAGCCAACATTTATCAGTGGATAGATTTTTTTTAAAGTGTGGCATATAGCCAAAATGAAATGCTAATCAGCCTAAAAAAATACATTTTGTCACTTACAACATGTATGAATCTGGAGGACATTATACATTATGCTAAGAGAAATAAGCCAGGCACAGAAAGACAAATTTCACATTATCTCATTTATATGTTGACTCTAAAAGAATTGAACCAGCCGGGCTCAGTGGCTCAGCCTGTAATCCTGTGCCTTTGGGAGGCTGAGTGGATTGCCTGAGCCCGCGGGTTCGAGACCCACCTGGGCAACTTGGCGAGACCTCATCTCTACAATAAATCAAAATGAGCCGGGCGTGGTAGTGCGTGCCTGTAGTTCCAGCTACTTGGACGGCTGAGGCGGAAGGATCGCCGGAGCCCAGCAGGTCGAGGCTGCAGTGGCCAAAAGTGGCCACTGCACTCCAGTCTGGGTGACTGAGTGAGACTTACTCAAAAAAAAACAACAAAAAAAGAGTTGAACCTGTAGAAGCAGAGAGTAGAATGGTGATTACAAAAAGCTGGAACTTAAGGGTGGAGAATGGGGAGATGAACAAAGGGTTCAAAGTTTCAGTAAATTAAGAGGAATAAGTTTTAGAGATCTATTGCACAGCATGAGGACTATAGTTAATAATTGTGTATATTTTTAAATTGCTAAAAGAATAGATTTTGTGTTCTTACCACAAACATTTTAAGAATTTGGGGTGATGGATATGTTAGCTTTATTTAATCAGTCCACAATGTATAAATATAGCATGATATCACATTGTAGCACATAAATATATATATTTATGTGTGTATGTGTATATATATATATATACACACACACACATATACATACAGTTATATATATATATATATACACACACACATATACATACAGTTATCATTTGTCAAAGAATAAAAATAAAGTGCGACAAAGACACCTCATCATCTGAGTTTGGAGAAAGGAGATAATTAGGGAATGTGAGTAGCCATACCTTTGTTGGCGTTTGGGGCTGGAAGTTGAGGAAGTACACACCTGATTGCCTAGATTTTTTTATCAATGAAGAACAAAAACGCTCCATGATACTCTGTGTACATAATTGCAGCAGACATAGCACATTGAAATAATCTAATTTATGTAAGTATCTTACTCACTAATCCAAAGATTCCTAAATTTGATCCAAAGACCCAAAGAAATCCTTAAGATACTTTTAGGAATTTTACGTGATTCTCCCTTTTTCAATTATGTATCTGTGTGAGGCTAAAATTTATTCATGTGTGTCAACGAAATAATATATCACAACAGATTAAATAAAGAAGCAGTTATGACAATCCTGACTCTTTTTATTAAGACAGAAATCAAATATTTTTTTAATGGAAAATAATTGCACTGTTCTTTCTTTCTTGCTTTTGAATATCTGTTCATTTTAAACAAAATATATGTGATAATATCACTATGTAATTGATTTATTATTGATATTTAAAACAAATCAATAAATTAGTATTGGCAGAGTGTACATGTTTATGAAAATTCCCCAAAAGCCTCTTACCATTGTCCCTTTCCTTCCTCTTATCTTTAAACCAATATAGAGAAAGCTAACAGGAAGAGAGAAAAGCTCCTATATTGTTTCCTTAACTTTAGGACATATTTTAATCCATACTGACTGATGGTCATGCCATTTAGGCAACAGATGTGCTTTTGCACTTTGTCAGTAACATATCTGTGTTATCTCACAATTTGGAATTTGTTTATTCTTTTTCTGTAGAAATGTTTATTTTTAATTTCTGGCTTTCTGTCTCCACTAATTATGTGAGTAAACTTAATTCAGGCTGAAATTTGGAATACACTCTTGGCTCAGTAAGAGTTTTTAAAAGCGGAAATGGTCACTTCAACTTTGAAAATTGAATTTCTGATGAAAGAATTAGAGATAGGATTTTTTTGGATGGAGATATTGTTGATAGTTGATGTAATAAAATATTCAGTCTGAGTGCTGCAAGCTAATCTTAGCTTTTAACTTGGTTTTAATTTGTATTAAAATAGCCAATAGATGAGAAAACCATACTAATACAATGAATTAATTTTATCCAAGATAATTTGATAATGTCCTTTTCATTTCTTCAACTTTGTGATATCACACTTATAAACCTTGACAAAGGTTCTTTTTAATAATTGTCATAATCTGATTTTGCTGGATAAATACATGTATAATTCTCTGTGCAATATTTATTTCAACAGTTTTAAACGCTTTTAAGTTAACCATTTATTTCTATAGTGTATGTATATATATATTGTTTTTGAGTTGGAGTCTCACTCTGTCGCCCAGACTGGAGTGCAGTGGCCGCTCCCGGCCACCGCAGCCTCGACCTGCTGGGCTCTGGCGATCTTTCCGCCTTCCGAGTAGCCGAAATTACAGGCATGCGCTACCACGCCCGGCTGATTTTTTGATTTATTGTAGAGATGTGGTCTCGCTGCCCAGGCGGGTCTTGAAACCGCGGGCTCAGGCAATCCACTCACCTCAGCCTCCCAAAGGCGTGGGATTACAGGCTGAGCCACCGAGCCCGGCTCTATAGTGTATATTTTTAATAGAAAACATAATAAATATTCACTGACTCAGATTGCACAGAGTTATCTTGTACATATTAATCTCTTTGACCTCATCTTCTACTACTCTACTCATCACTCAATTTGTTCCAGTCACACTGACCTCCTGACTGTCCATTGACAGTGTAGGGTACACATTCAACTCAAAAATATTTTTCACTTGCTTGTCTCTCTGCCTGGAATGCTCTTGCCTAAGAAATCTTCTCATATTTCCTTCAGGTATTTTCAATGGTTATATTCTCAAGATTTTTGTCTAACATATTTAAAATAACAACACCACTACTCTACTGCCAGCGCTCTCTATTCTCTTTCCTAGATTATTTTTTTTCTTCATAGCACTTATTATCATATAAAATAATGTGCATGGTAGTAATATGTCTAATTAAATGTGTACTGGAAATTATCTATTTATGTCACTGCTATATTTCCAACATCTGGAACATATTTTTCTGTGCTCCAGAAAAACATATTTTTAGTGCCTAATATATAATAGATGCTAAAGATATATTACTTGAATAAATGAATAATTATACAAAATAAGGGAAAAAGAAGAAAAAAGTAAAAGAAACAAAAATCCATTTATAATCCCACAACCTGGAAACAAACATTCCTGCTATTTTGGTGCATTTTCATAAACATACATGTATACACATACATACATATGCCTATAGTAGTAGGGTTAATGGTGACAGTAAAACTAATAGTGCTAGTAGTGCTAACAATATTTGTTGGCATTAATCATAACATATATGATACCACTTATTAACTTACTTGTCTCACCTAAATTGTCTACCATGACTTCAAATAAAAAAGGGAGCCTTCATGCAGGTAACCAATCATCTATCTAAACAACGGCTCCATTAGTTATTAATTGTAATGCAACACATTATTTTAAAAATAGTGAATTACAAAAACAGATATTTATTATCTCATAGTTTCTGTGAGTAAGGAACTCAGGAACTGCTTAGCTAAGTGTTGATAGCTCACTGTCTCTCCTGAAGTTGCAATCAAGATCCTAAGTCGCAGTCATCTGAAGCCTTGATCAAGGCAAGAGGTTCAACTTCTGAGGTGATTTACTCACACTTTGACAAGCTAATACTGGTTTTTGGCAGAAGGCCTCAGTTCCTTGCCATGATGACCTCTCCATGAGGCTGCCTAAACATTCTCACATGTCAGCTGTCCTCTCTCAGAGTGCATGATACAAGAGGGAACGGAAGAAAAAAGCCACAGTATCTTTTATGACCTAGTCTCAAAAGTTACACACATCATCATTTCTTAACTCAATTTGTTAGAAGTGAACCACTATGTACAGCCTACAATCAAAGAGAGGAGAGTTAGACTCTACCTTTTGAAGAAAAGTGTATCAAAAAACTTGTGGAAATCCTTTTTAAACTACCACACTGACCAAATAAGTTATAAATATAAGGAATACTGTCAGCATTGAGAATAAGGATCATTCCCAACTCAAATCATAAATTTCAAGCAATACTTAACCACGTGTAATACAGTTTAAGTTAAGTAACAATGAGTATTAGGGAATGTAAAAATAGCTATCATTCTCAAAAAAGTGGAGAATTTTTGTGAAAAGTAAGTGGAAGAAATTATGAACACACACACACACACACACACACACACACACACACACACACACACACACACACATTAATATCATTCTGTTTAGAAGAAAGAGTTGGAAATATGGATTCTCCCTACAGAGCCTTTGCTCCAAAAATAAAGCAATTGCACTCCAAGGCTACAGTAGTGCTACAAACGAGACTATGATCATGTCTTGCCTTATTTTTTTCAATGTTTTATGGCATGCATTTCTAAAAGGATTATATACTTGCTTTGCAATGGGATGGCAACCTCTAAAATGAAAAGATGAATATTAAAGGCTACAACCAAGGGTTGCTTGTTAATGACAAGCGTAGTTCTTAATAGAATAACAAAACTAGTGTTCTTTCTTTATTCTCCAATAATTAATCATACTAAATGGAAAAGCCACTTATATTTAAAAGTGCACATTTTTTCTCTTTCATGGCTTTGCACTTCCTTTGGGATGTTATATCTCTTCTGCCTTCCTTTGTTTAACATATCTAAATCTGCTTGTAGGCCAATCGTACCTAATAAAACTGCTGGTTACTAAAGAAGCCCGGCATCAGACCAGCAGATATTTACAGAGCGTGGCGCAGCTGAGCATACTTTGAAGAAGCAGCTGAAATTTAGATAAGAGTTTCCAAACTTGGCTGGCCATGGTGACTCATGTCTGTAATCCCAGAACTTTAGTGGGCAGAGGAGAGAGGTTTACCTGAGTCCAGGGATTTGAGACCAGCCTGGGCCACTTGACAAGACCTGGGCTCTATAATAAATCAAAATATTAGGCAGGTGTGGTGGTGCATGCCTGTAGTTCCAGCTACTTGGGAGGTTTAGACAGAAGTATTCCCTGAACCCAACAGGTTGAACCTGTGGTGGCCATGAGCATGTCACTGCACTCCAGCCTGGGCAACAAAGTGAGACTCTGGCTCAAAAAAAAGTGTCTCAAAACTCCTCCAAAGTGGAATGTCCAGGACTCTGTTGAAATCTTTAGATCCTTAGAAATGTTAATTACCCTTCTGAGTGTACAGTTCCTCTCTCATGTAACTTTAAAGGCTTAAACATTATTTTAATCATTAGTCAGGTATAGTACATAGCATGCTTATTGTCTCATGTGTAATAAATAGTAAAAAAAAAAGTGCAGTATACAAGAATTATTTTAAAAGATTGTAACCTAAAAAAAAGTCAGATTAGTGAGAAAAAAACATCCTGCTGCTTCAGATTTTATTAGACCATTAATATGTGCCAATGGTCACAGGAAAAGGAATGTTATCTGAAACACTGAGTAATGGTCTTGGTATATGTAGGTTTGTTAGTTAAGGTAGATAAGAAAGAATGTTTGATTAAAAATATTGAAAGTAAACTGTCTCTTTGAATAAGTTCCATCAATGATGTGGGCTTGTTTCCTGTTTCCCAGTTACAGAAATAAACTCCATTTTCTTCCAGCCCTCTACCTATCATTTCTGAATGACTGCACAAAAAATCAGCGGGTCTAGCTCTACCACAACAATTTGGTGACTTTGCAGCTGGCCAGCATTGGAGGGGATGCTCCCCAGAAACTCTCAGCAGCTGTGGTAGCCTTCTTGCTCCAGATACTCTCGAGGTGCACTTCTGTCAATCATGGTCAATATCCATTTATGACAGATTGGAGAGAAAATGGGAATTTGGAGCAGATGCACTTGTGTGTATGTCATACTGAATCGTATGCTGGGAGTTGGAACTCCTCACATTCAGGTTTTGTAGACCATTTCTAAGTGCCACGAAAGATATTCTTAACTCATTTATACACTGTATTTGAGGATACCCTTTGGTTTGTTATTTATAGTTGCTTGTTTTGTACTTAGAATGAGAAATGTTAAATCTCTTCCAGCTGGTTAGATACTAAGATTTGTTTCTGTGCATGTTTTGAAACTGATAAGCAAGTTTCAGCAAGGAAAATTCAGGTTTACCTGCAACTACAGGGTTAATTAAAGTCTTTTAAGCTATCTATATATTTATTCTTTTTTTTTCTTTTCTACTTGCTTTGACTCTGCTGTTTACTAAGCTACCAGTGCTTAGATAAAACCCTTATACATTTCAACCTGTTCTAACTAAAATGTAAGCTTTTGAAACTTAAGGAAAAAGGAGGGAGGGGAAAGAGGTTTTAAAATCAAACTGTCATGAAAACTGTTTTCACCAAAATTTTGTCCACAACATTTGTTAAATTACCTGCTGGGACAAACAAAAGGTAGTCATGTAAACATATTCCAGTTTTGTCAGATAGATAATTCAGATTTGATTATCTTTTATAAATAAAGAGTTTGTTACTATTCCATGGCTAGAATTTGCAAGGGAAAAGTATTTGTGTTTACATGTGTGTATGTATGTTTAAATGTGTTCATGTATATGTACATGTTAGGTGTTATGTGTTATGTGCTGTTAAAGTGATTTATAAGTAAATAAGTTCTCACAAATTGAATAATTTTAAATTATTGACAAAATAAGAATGTCTTTAAAATTGTCAACATATATGTTTGTCTGGGTCTATTAGTCAAATAATTTACATTCTGTTTCCCCATCCATTCATATACCTAACCATGTGTTGCCCTTCAATAGAATTCATCTTCTTCCCCCTCATAACTTGTTTTTGCCAGAATGCAAACTCCCATTTTTCTTGTTACTTGAGATAGTATCTGTGCTTCTGTAACTCATTGGGAAGTTGGGTCTTTATTCCGAAGGCTTCCAAGTTTACATGTCCAATAAAATTTGTTTGCCTCTTCTCTTATCAGTCAGCCTTATATGTCAGTGATTGTTCAGCACAACTTTAGGGGGCCAACAGCCGTGGCTTTCACATAGTCATGTACTCCCCTACTTAGTATTGGTTTATAGGTTCTTGTTTCGTCTATAATTATAATGACCATTCATAACTCTAGATACATTAGTCTTGTGTCTAATTAGGTCATGTATTTTTTATAAGGTTTGACTTCCAGGTTGTTTAAATGGATTCCCATGAGAAAAAAAAATACACTACAGAAGATTTTCTTTTCTTTTGTATAACTGGCCTAAGAAACAAAGATTTTATATTTTATCAAAATAATTTTTATGTTGCCTTTATTATTTTTTTTTACTTAGGGAAAACGAGTTTTTAAAAAATTAAAGTTTTTACATCCATGCTACTTTTGGTATTGATTTTGAAGTTTATCACCTTACTTAAATGAAGAACTAATATTTTTACAGTAATTTTTAATTCTATTTTAATGAAATGTTCTGAGCCTTTTTCATTTTTAATAAATGTTCTAGTAACTCATTTTTGCACTGTTACGTTACAGGGTTTTGGCTCCTGGGATTAAAAAGACAGGCTAAATCCCACTAGTCAGGGTCTAATTTTCAGACCGAGGAGAAGGTGACAAAATGAACTGTCCTTCTGAGACAGAGTACCAAAAATTAAAATTATTCACTCTCTCTAGGCCCAGAGACTACCAAAGAAGCAGTGGATACATAAAACTGTAAGAGCTAATTTTTGACAAATTAAACATTAGTATCAACAGCACCCAGATGCAAGGCCAAAGCTTGAATCTATGTCAGAATAACAGGGTTTCCTTGAGGATTGGCATGTTCTTTAATAAAAATAATTACGCAAATACTTTTAGTTTGTAAAAGTATTACTATATTGTCAAACTGAATAAAATTATATAGATTTGTGTATAAGTTTTTCTTAAAATTTGCCTTGATGTTAATGTTACAGAAATGAAAATATAAAATTTGTTTTTCTCTTTCAAGCAAGATTTTCTTGGAATTTCAGGAGATAACAAGAGATCTTTGTTTACATTTTGTTTGTAAGATAAAAAATTTATATATAAAAGAGAGAGGAAGCCGGGCTCGGTGGCTCAGCCTGTAATCCAAGCGCTTTGGGAGGCTGAAGTGAGTGGATTGCCTGAGCCCACGGGTTCGAGACCCGCCTGGGCAACTTGGTGAGACCTCATCTCTACAATAAAAAAAAAAATTAGCCGGGCATGTTAGCGCACACCTGTAGTTCCAGCTACTTGGAAGGCTGAGGTGGAAAGTTCACTGGAGTCCAGCAGGTCGAGGCTGCAGTGGCTGTGAGTGGCCACTGCACTCCAGTCTGGGTGACAGAGTGAGACTCCAACTCAAAAAAGAGAGAGAGAGAGAAAGAGAGAGAGAAAGAGAGGAGAAAGAATTAGCTTGCCCTTACCTGTCTCTCTTAGGTTTTACTATTTAAAAACAAAGTCTTCTCTATCAAAATGTAAATATTTTTTGCTTTAAAAATTACTTTAAGTTACCATTTTGTCTGAATGGATGATTATTTAGCAATGACCTGTGATCCTGTGTTATGACATCATACTTCTAGAACAAACTTTTCAATATCAAAATTTATGATTCTATATTGAATATTTTTTGATCTTATTAAGTTTATTTTTAAATATTAGTACTCCTGAAGTTCAAGAGAGACATATTTGGATTGTTTAAGCTGATAAAGTTTAAAGTGTGGGAATGTGATACCTCCCACTTTTGTTTTGTTTTGTTTTTACTAAGATTGTTTTGGCCATTCGTGGTCATTTATGTTTCCATATGAATTCCTGTATTGTTGTTTCCAGGTCCGAGAAGAATTCTTCTGGTGATTTAATGGTTATTGAATTAAATCTGTAGATTGCCTTGGGTAGGATGGACATCTTAACAATGCTGATTCTTCCAATCCGTGAGCATGGAATATTGTTCCATTTGCTTGTGTTATCTTTGATTTCTTTGAGCAGTGTTTGTAGTTTTCATTGTAAAGGTCTCTCATGTCTCTGGTTAGGAAGATGCCAAGGTATTTCACTTTTGTTGTGGCTATTGTGAATGGGATTGTGCTTTTTATTTGGATTCTTGTTTGTTATTGTTGATGGTTAGAAATGTGACTGTCTTTTGTACATTTGTTTTTTTTGACAGATTCTCTTGGTGTTTTGAGGTATAGAATCATGTTGTCTACAAAGAGGAATAACTTGACTTTCCCGTTACCTATTTGGATACCCCTGACATCTCCTTCTCTTATCTGATTGCTCTAGCTTGGACTTTCAAAACTAAGTTGAAAAGGAGGGATGAGAGTGGGGCATCCTTGTCTCATTATGGTTTTCAGTGGAAATGGTACCAATTTCTCTCTGTTTAGCTGTATGCAAGCTGTGGGATTCTTATAGATGACTCTTAATATTTTGAGATATATTCCATCTATGCCTAGATGTTCAAGGGTTTTTGTCAAGAAGGGGTGCTGGATTTTATCAAAACAGCTTGGTATTGGTACAAGAACTGGCATATAGACCAATGGAATAGGATAGAGATTCCAGAAGCAAAACCTCAATTTCTCAACCAACTCATCTTCGACAAAGCCTCCACCACCAACCACTGGGAAGAGGAGAACCTATTCAGTAGGTCCTGAGAAGACTGGCTGACCACGTGCAGAAGATTAAAACAAGACCCCTACCTATCACCATATACGAAAAACAACTCTAAATGAATCAAAGACCTAAGAGTAAAACTTCAAACGGTTAGAATCATAGAAAATGCAGGAGACACCCTTATAGAAATTGGAACTGGCAACCAATTCCTGATCAGAACCCCAAGTGCCCAAGTCATAAGAGATAAGATAGACAAATGGGTCCTCATCAAACTGACAAGCTTCTGCAAAGCAAAATAAACCATCAAGAGAGCAGGGAGACATCTGACAGACTGGGGAAACATATTTTCAAACTGCATGCCTGACAAACGCCTAACATCTGGGATTTACAATGAACTCAAATGTGACGAAAAGGAAAAAAAACAAACAATCCCATTACAAAGTGGGCAAAAGATATGAATAGACCTCTCAAAAGAAGACATACGAGCAGCCAATAGATACATGAAAAAATGCTCAGCCTCACTAGTCATCAAAGAAACGCAAACTAAAACTACACTGAGGTACCACCTAACTCCAGTCACAATGACCATCATCAATAACTCAAAAAACAACAAATGCTGGAGAGGATGTGGGGAAAAGGGAGCACTTCTACATTGTTGGTGAGAGTGTAAACTAATAAAACCTAAGTGGAAAATAGTTTGACGATTCCCAAAAGATCTAAAAATTGACCTTCCATACAACCCCACAATCCCCCTACTGGGAATGAATACAGAGGATCTCAAATCACTCTATGAGAGAGATACCTGCACACATATGTTTAATGCATCATTGTCTGTGATAGCAAAAACATGGAACCAAACGTGTTGTCCATCGAAAGGGACTGGATTAAAACAAATGTGGTACATATACATGATGGAATATTATGCAGCCATAAACAAGGAAAAAATTATGAACTTCACAACAACTTGGATGGACTTAGAGTTTATAATACTGAGTGATCTATTACAGAAACAAAGACCTGAGTATCACATGTTCTAATTCACAAGTGGACCTTGAATAATTACCATAATACTATAAGAAAAGGATTGGCAGTAGAGGTAGACTGCCATTGGGGCAGAGAAGGCAGGAGTGATAGTGGGTATCTGCTGAGGAATGAGGTGCACACCTTATCAACAAGGGTGCCTGCATAATGAATATTTGCATACCTAACCTTGAATTGTACCCCACATCTTTAAAATTAAAAATGAAAAAATCTTTATTGTAAAGTTACAATAATCAAAACAACCTGGTATTGGTACAATAGGCACGTAGACCAATGGAACAGGATAGAGATTCCAGAAGCAAAATCTAAATTTCTCAAGCAACTCGTCTTCAACAAAGCTTCCGCCACTAACCACTGGGGAGAGGAGAACCTATTCAGCAAATGGTACTGGGAAAACTGGCTGACCACATGCTGGGGGTTTCATTTTAAACTAAACTCTAGGCCTGACTCTCTCTCCCTTAAACAATTGGCTATAAAATTAGTTCAGATCATGTCCTTCTCCCAAAATCCAATATCACTGATATGAAGCAAAATAGACAATTCTAGAAATATGTCTCCTAGCTCCATGGGACCTCACCAGGTAAATGGAATAGAAAACCTTAGGAATGAGCCTTCCTAGTGATGTGGAACCTCCTTTTGCTTTTTGGTCTATACACGCATTCTGATAAGTAATATTAGCCAGTGGGGGAAACTGAAGACTAAATATGACCTTTTCCTTTTATTCAAGTTCCTAACTAAGAGGCTTGTGGAGTCACAACTGATAAGAACTCACCAGACAGAATTTTAGAATATTATTACCCTATTGTTTTCCAACCTGACTCTGCCATAACATCATATACTAAACAAAGAACAAACTAAAGAATCTGGAGCAACTTTGGTGAACAACTTCTACCATGTCTGAATGCTGAAGACTGCCCTTCAGATCATAAGATCAAAGACTATAATGCACTGTGCACTTTCAGTTGGGGTCTTTGATGGAACTTTAAACAGGTTTCCTAATTTGTTTTTGCAGATTCCCTCTGGCTTAAAAAGTATCTTTTCTGGTATACATAAATTATTAATCACTGTTTTATTATGCAAATTGTTTTATATATCTTCTATGATTAAAGCTTCTGAGCTTTTGTCATAGACCAAAACTATACACAATGCAAGAAAACACAGGGAATAGTTACTCAGTTGTTTAAGCTAAAAGGAACAACTACCCTATGATAGAAAGTATGCACCTGACTGACAATGAGGAATGTTATAAGCTGAAACAAAAGATTGCTGGTTTATGACAAGAGTAGTTCTTAATAGAATAATAAAACTAGTTTGCACTCTTTATTCTACAATGCTTAACAATGCTAAATAGAAAGGCCACTTAGATTTAAAAGTGAACATTTATCAGTCTCACTGCCTTGCACCTCCCTCAGGATGTTACATCCTTCCTTCCTTTCTATAAGATATCTAAATCTAAATCTGCTTGTAGATCAATCTTATTTAATAAAACTGCTAGTAACTGTAAATATTAGCAGTTATTTACAGAGCATGGAGGAGCTGAGCATACTTTGAAGAAGCAGCTGAAATTTAAATAAATCTCCAAACTCTTCTGAAGTGGAATGTCTGGGACTCTGGTGAAACACTTAGTTTCTTGGGAGTGCTAATTAATCTTCTGAATGTACACCCCCCTCTCATGTAACTTGAAATGTTAAATGTTTAATCATTAATCAGTTATATTACATTACATATTTATTGTTTCATGTGTAATAAATAGTAAGTGTGGTAGATGAGAATTATCAAAAGGGATTGGAACCTCAAAAAAAGTGAGATTATTTTTTAAAAATAAATAAATAAAAAATAAAAGCTTGCTCTTTCAGATCTTATCTGAACTCTAGTATGTGTCAATGGTCACAGGAAAAGGAAGATCTGCTAAAACACTGAGTAATGATCTCGTTATGCATAGGTTTTGTTAGTTAAGGTAGATAAGAATGAGTGTTTGATTATAAATACTGAAAGTAAGGTGTGTCTCTTTGAACAAATTTCAGCAATTATGTGAACTTCTTCCCTGTTTCCTTGGTCACAGAAATAAACTCCATTTTTTTCCCCAGCCTGCTGCCTTTAGTTTCTGATTGATCACAAGAGAAAGCAGTTGGTCTAGTTCTACTGGGACATGAAGACTGGAAAAGAAAATAAGGAATATGAGAGAAAAGAATTTCATCAGAGACATTTTCATGGTAAAGATAAATGTCAGTGAAACAAAGACAAGTTTATAGGAAAAATACACATAACCAAATCAAACAAAATATTCCCAACTTAAGGTAATACAATCCAAACCAACATTTTAACAACTTGGCCAGCTCACTTAAAATGCAGAATTCAAATGAAAACTAAAGGATAACGTCAGTGGGAGAATATATACTCAAAACAAACAAAGAAACAAAAAATGCCCCTAGATGCAAAGTTTTCATATGTTTAGAAAGAATACACAAATTAATTTTCTGATTACAGATACCCAAAAGGCTCAGATCCTGCCGACTACCACTCTCTTTTATGCCAGACAATAGAATGACTAAACATGTAATAGAGTCAACTCAGCCCTTTAGCTTTAGTATTTAAATAATCTCCAGATAAACAAGAAGGAGATCAAATACAAAATTCTTTGGAGAACAATGATAAATAGACCTGTTCCATTCAAAGATGAGTGAAAAAAGTAAGATCAATAAAAACTCCCACAACTTTTTGAAAAAAATAAATATACAGCATAAGAATATGAATGGAGAGCATACTCTGGAAGATTTATGTGAGGAAACAAAAGCAAATTTAGACAGTGATTGCTTTAAACTATCAAGGCAAGGAACATAAGTTTCAAATTACAGAAAAAAGAAGTAATAAAATAGATTAATATAAAGAGTAGTTATAACTAAGAGATAAAAACTAAAAAGAAAAATTAGACCATTACAAAATTTGAACTTATTTTGAAGAATCAAAACGCAGAAGTACAACTATATAAAATGGAATCAGTGACATAAATATTCCTAGGATTCAGTGGAAAAGAAGAAAGAAAGATGAAGGCGATTAAATGGAAGATAATATATATGAAAGGTAGAAAATGTTGCTTTACCATATGGTTGACTGATGTGTCTGTGTGTAAGAAAACAGAATAAATGATACAAAAACATTTTGAAAGCAAGATATGCCATTGGTATGAATACCATTTGATTGTTCAGATAAAAGAGATCACTGAGTTAATTATGTATCAGGAAAAAATTAATAAAAAGAACAAACAGAAGTACATGTTTGCATAAACTTATTTAAATACAAGATTGAATTTTAAATGTAAAAGATCACAGCAAAATGGAATAAATTTTGCAATAGTAAAATACAAAAGAATGAATTAAAAGTTAACAAGTATATGTTTCAATTTTCACCAAAATGAATCCATACATTAATTTCTACAAGTTTTAATATGTTCCCCTAAGAAGATCAGGTCTAGGTCAAGCCTCAGTTATTTTATCTGTAAAATGCATATCTTCCTCCAGGTTATTATTGTAGGAAATCATCTGTATTTAATTTCATTTACTTTTGACATCATACTTCCCTATTAAAAGTTCTTTGCAAACTCTGTTTTGTTGTTTTTATTTATGCACTTATCTTTTTGCTCACACATGTCAAGGATTTTTAAGTGTGTATTATCATTTTAGTAGAATATCCCACCACTAAGTTTAAAAATCTATCTGAATTAGTCACTATTACAGACTAAAGATTATTGTATCATTCTGTATTGGGAGTGGGGACAGAAAAAATAAGTTGTTCGCTTAGATGGTGATAGAATATTATCTTTATTTTCATAATTTAACATTTTCTAGGCTATATCTACACGTGAGCTTCTTTTTATTGATTTTGCATAGAATGTGAGTAGAATGTTTTTAAATAGCATTTTCTTGTTTAGTCAAATTAAAATATTAATAGAACCTAGTATGAATTTTAAATAGAGAAATAAACTACCCTATTTTATCTTGAAAAAGTGAAAACATGCTAAATCAGCATTAAGATTATGTAGGCCAGAGCCTTTAATTATCTCCTTTCTCTCCTTCTTGTAGACAAGGGTATTCTTGTGGAAGAAATCATTTTAAATTCACACATAAGAGTTATGCTTTTTTGGGGAGTGGAACATAACATCAATAAGGATACCTGATCTCAAACCTGGCAAAGTGGGTACCAAAGGAAGGCCCAAATTTTACCTGTACAATGTCTACTTGTATACCTAATCTTGAAGTATACTCTACATCTTTAAAATAAAATATATATATAAAAGAAAAATAATGATTTTTAGTTAGTATGTTATATTTTCCCTATATGGTCACAATATAAACAATTGGACATTTTACAAAGAAAGAAAGAAGTAAAGAAAGAAATATCAAAAAGAAAAGAAAACACTATTGCCTCCTCTTACCTACCAAGTTAAGGCAAGGTATATCACCCTGGTTTACAAATCCCTCTGCAATACAAAGTCAAACCACAGTTTTCTGATTTTAGTCTTATTTACATACTTAAACCCTATTAATGTTCAAATGCCACCATTTTGTCTTTTTTTGTTTGTTTTTGCTAATCATTCCTGGCATTCTTTCTGCAGCTTCATTATGTCCAGGTATCAAAATCTTACCTATCTTTTAAATTCTGTTCTGAATATTATTTTTTCTATAAATCCTTTCTTTAGCCTCCAGTTATATGTCTTCTTTTTCTTCATTTTTGAGGGCTTACATGTGTTTTCTAGGATATTTTAGGGGACTTTATTTTGTCTTCTATCATAGTTATTTTTGTCCTTGCCTTGCCTCTTCTAAGAAATTTTAATCTCCTTGAAGGCATAGACTATTATTTATCTTATTGCTTTTCCTACAGCATCTAGGATTATTTTTTGCATATAGCAAGTACTAAATAGATATTTTTGATTTAAATTTTAACTTTCATACTTATTTGGAGCATCTGGGTGTTCAGTATCCTGGAAAACTCCTAAGAATACAAAAAGATAAAAAATTGACCCTTAAATACCGCTGTTGAAGGATCAGTTTAAATTTTTTGAATAGCATTGCAAGTGCTACTTTAACGTTTCATACTAATTTATTTCCAAACTATAACTTGTGTGAACAAATACTTTAATCTTTAAACTAGAGATTCTCAAAGTAGAACAAAAGGAGCAATTAAACATTATGCAAGGACAACAGGCATAAAGCATACTATCCTGGGCAACTTAGGAGGTTACGCAACTCAACCTCTAATTCAACATTAATGTGCCTACTTTCTCATTTGGTTTTAGTTCTGCTTCTCAGTCAAGTGTTTATTGAATATGCCTATTCTTGAGATACCCCTTTAAATGCTAAGTATACTGAACTGATGCCATGATAAATTGATCAAAACTTCTCAAAAGTTTCAATAAGCCTATACAAATTATTGTTACAACTGCAAAATGACTGTCTTCCATATCTGAATTTTCCCCACATACTTGCCTCAATTTATATATTCACTTTCATAAACATTTTGATATAGCATTTCCCACATATGAAAATATAAAGACCAGAAAACAATGGCAGACATGGAACCCCAGGATCCCCACCCCCTGCCCTGTTTCAGGCTTGGACAAACTCAGTATCTTTACTAGGTAAAGGAGAGAGGTGAGTGATTCTAAGACATTTTGAGTCAGTTCAACTCCTTCCACACATATACAAGCCATCAGTCACATGGAAGAAGAGCCTTGGTCAGGGCACAGCAGGGTGCAACCAAAGTCCAAGAGAGATAGGGAATGGACCTTCTCCTCCGCCACTGCCACCATGGTGGCTTTTCCCAGGCCGGACGAGAACTCCTTGTAGAGTGAATCTGGCTGGCATGGCTGTCACCAGCAGCTAGTGGAAAAGCAGACCAGTGGCTCTTGTGCCAAGCAGGGCAGAGTAGGGACCTAGTCACCAATATACCTGGCACAGAGCAAGGGTTCCCTTGTACACACAGAAAGCAGAAAGCAATGTCAGGTGTGAGATTCTGGGTGCCCCACCCCCAGTCCTGTTCCAGGCTCAGACAGAGTTAGAGGCTCTGCTCAGTGAAAGAGAGGGGAGAGTGATTATAAGACAAGTTGGTTCACCCACTTCCAGCAAAACAGGGGCTGAAAGCCACTTTGACTAGTTTAGACAAGGGAGAGAGAACCTGCAATTATGCTATCCTGCCACAGGGAAGAGCCAGCAGCAGAAGTGAATGCTTCTCTCTTTCTCACACTGAGTGATGGAATTCTTGAGAAGGAAAAGAGACCTATCATGGATAAGAAGAAAATCAATGGAAATACATAGGTAACCTCCAGAGTCATAAAGAGATAGTGCTCAAAAAAAATAGCTATCAGAGCACAAACAATGGGAACCTCCCAGAACAACCTGACCCAGGGGACAGTCACAAAAATCAGAGATTGGATGGCAAAAACTAACAAGAAACAAGAGAAACAAGAAGGAAAAGTCAATAAAATTGTGACAGAGTTGACCAATTTCAAAAAAGTCTATTCTGAAATAAAGAAAATAAAGAACTCTAATCTTAAATTAAATAACAAACTAACAAGCATAAGGAGCAAAATTAACCAAGAAGAAGAAATAATCTCAGAGCTGGAAGACTGAAATATGGAATTAACCCAATCTCTTAAGTTATGAAAAAAAATTTCAAAAAAGAAGGAATAAAGCCTCCAAGAGGTGTGCAATTATGTTAAAGAACCAAATCTATGCCTGACTGGCATCCCTGAAACAGAAAGAAATACAGAGAAATTTTGGAGCATGAATTCCATGTGGTCATCCAAGAAAACTTTCCTCATCTTACTAGAGTCATGACTATTTAAGCACAAGAGATTCAGAGAACCTCCACAAGATATCATATGAGAAGACCTTAGAAACATAGTAATCTGTCTCCACAAAGTAAGCAAGCATAAAAGAAAAAAATTCTAAAGGCAATGATAAAGAAAAGTCAGTCTACCTACCAGGGAGAATTGCTCCAGACTTACCTATAGAAACGCAATAAGTTAGAAGAGACTGGAGTTCAATTTTTAATTGTTGCTAAAGATAGGCAATTCCAATCAATAATTTTATACCCTACTAAGCTAAGTTTCATCAGTGATGGAAAATTAAAAACTTTTCACAAACATTCAATCCCTAAAAGAATATGCTGTCTCCAGACCAGTCCTTCAGAAGATGCTTAAGAATGACAGGAACACACACACACACACACACACACACACACACACACACACACACAGTCACATCCATCACAAAAGTACAAGCAACACAGAGTTAACAGACAGTACAGAGCACCCACAAAAATAAACACACACACACACATCTATATAAATACAAAAGTTAAAAGGAAACAAAGCAATCCCCTTAGAGTTCCATGGCCCGGGTAAACTCTACCATTTCAATAATCAACTTGAACATGAATGGATGAAATGAACCACTGAAAAAACATAGAGTGAAAAAACTGGATAAAAAAGCACACTCTAACCATCTGCTGCCTCCAGGAAACTCATGTCATTGTAAAGGACACCCAGAGGCTCAAAGTTGGAGGCTGAAAAATAAATTTTCAGGCAAATGAAAAACTGAAAAACGCAGGAATAGATATTTTAATATTAGAGCAGCATTCAAGCCATCAAAAGTTTTAAAGGACACAGAAAATTACTGCATAATGATAAAAGGCTCAATCCAACAGCAAGAAATATCTATCCTAACCATATATGCACCCAACACAGGAGTACCAACTTTCATAAATTAACTATATGAAAACTCAGAGGACATTAACTCTCACATAGTCATAGCTAGAGGCTTAAATACCCCACTAACAGCTCTAGATAGATCACTGAGTCAAAAAACCAATAAGGAAATCCAAAACCTCAACTTGTCTCTCAACCAAATGGGCTTAATAGACATCTACAGAGCACTACACCCAATAACTACAGAGTATACATTCGACTTATCAGCACATGGAACGTACTCCAAAATTGATCACATTCTCAGACATAAATCAAGCATAAACAAATTCAAAGATAGAAATAATACCATGTATCTTCTCAGATCCAGTGGAATAAAAATAAATATTCTCACGAAGATGATTACCCCAAAACACACAAAGACATAAACACTAAACAACATGCTGCCGAACAACTTCTGTGTCAACATGGAAAGCAAGACAGAAATAAAAAGATTTCTGAAAAAAAGTGAAAACAAAGATGCACTTATCAGAATATCTGGGATGCCATGAAAGCAGTATTAAGAAGAAAATTCTTAGCATTGCACACACACACATCGAGAAAACAGAAAGATCACAAGTAAACAGACTAACATCACACTTAAGGGAGCTAGAAAGTCAAGACCACCAAAATTGTAACTTCAGCAGAAGAGTCCAGCTCACCAAGATAAAGTCGCAACTGCAGTGCATAGAAGACAAAAATATCATTAAAAAAATCAACAAGATAAAAAGCCGGTTCTTTAAAAGGATAAATAAGATTGATGGACCATGTTCAGATTGACTAAAAAAAGAGACAGAAATTCCAAACAAACACAATTAGAAACACAAAAGGCGAAATCACAACTTACCCGGGAAAAAATTCAAAAGATTATCAGATACTACTATGCACACCTGTATGCAAATATACTTGAAAATCAAAAGGAAATGGAAGATTTTCTAACATCACACAACCTCCCACAGTTGAAACAAGAAGAAATTGAAACCCTAAACAGAATAATAACAATTCAGGAAATCGATGTTGTCATAAGAAATCTACCCACCAAAAAAGCCCCAGACCAGATGGCTTTCCAGCTGAATTCTACAAAACATACAAGGAGGAGTTGAGATAAATCTTATCTAAAGTATTCCAGGTAATTGAGAAAGATGGAACTCTCCCTAAATCATTTTATGAAGCTAATATCACACTGATACCCAAAACCT
Source organism: Carlito syrichta (assembly GCF_000164805.1). Taxonomy (NCBI): domain Eukaryota; kingdom Metazoa; phylum Chordata; class Mammalia; order Primates; family Tarsiidae; genus Carlito; species Carlito syrichta. The sequence continues at coordinate 536,119 of NW_007258912.1, read as the reverse complement.
GGCAAAGATCCAACAAAGAAAGAGAATTACGGACTAGTCTTCTCAATGAACATAGATGCAAAAATTATCAATAAGGTTCTAGCAAATAAGATCTAACAACACATCTCAAGAATCATCTTTCATGACCAGATAGGCTTCATTCCTGGGATGCAGGGCTAGTTCAACATTTTTAAGATCATAAACATAATTCAATAATTAACAAATGTAAAAACAATAACCACAGGATTCTATCATTAGATGCAGAAAAAGAATTTGACAAAATTCAGCATCACTTCTTGATAAAAATTCTTCAATACCTAGGCATAGAAGGAATATTTCTCAGAACAGTAAGGTCCATCTACGATAAACCCACATTCAGCATTTTGCTCAATGGGCAGAAGTTGGAAGTATTCCCTTGAGAACAGAAGCAAGACACGAATGCCCACTCTCACCCCTCCTGCTCAAATAATGCTGGAAGTCCTTGCCAGAGCAATCAAGCAAGAAAAGGAAATCAGGGGTATCCAAATAAGTAAAGAGGAAGTTAAGTTATCTCTCTTGGTGAATGACATGATTCTATACTTTGAAAACCAGAGGGAGTGCATCAAAAGCCTCCTCACATTTATAGACAGCTTTGGTAAAGTTTTGGGGTAAAAATCAACATGTAAAAGACAGTTGCATTTCTATACACCAGCACCAAGCAGACCCAGAACCAAATAAAAAGCACAATCCCATTCACAATAGCCACAAAAAAAAAAGAAAAAAAAGAAATACCTTGGCATCCACCTAACCAGAGAAGTGAAAGACCTTTGCAACAAGAATTACAAAACACTGCTCAAAAAAATCAAAGATAACACAAAAAATGGAAAAACATTCCTTACTGATGAATTGGAAGAAACAGTATTGTCAAGATGTCCATCTTACCCAAGACAATATACAGATTCAATGCCATACTCATCGAAATTACCAACATTATTTTTCTCAGACCTGGAAATGACAATACAGAAATTCATATGGAAACAAAAAAGAACACAAATAGCCAAAACTATCCTCAGCAAAAGGAATGAAGCAGGAGGTATCACACTTCCTAGACTTTAAACTTCATTACAAAGCTACAGTAACTACAACAGCCTCGTATTGGAACAATAATAGACACATAGACCAATAGAAAAGGACAGAGAATCTGGAAGCAAAAATAAGATCTTTTAATTGAATCATCTTTGACAATCCCACCAATAATAATCACTGAGGAAAGGAGACCATGTTTAGCAAATAATGCTGGGAAAACTGGCTGACCACATGCAGAAGAATAAAATTGCACCCCTATATATCCCTGTATAAAAAAAAAATCAACTCAAAATGGACCAAAGTCCTAAATGTAAAACCTCAAACTTTAAGAATCCCAGAAAGAAAACAAACCAGGAAACACATTGGAGTAGGCAACAAATTCTGACCAAGTTCCCCAAACCAAATGCCTTAAAAGCTAAGATAGACAAGTGGGACCTCATCAAATTGAAAAGCTTTTGCACTGCAAAATAAGCCATTAAGGGTATGAAGAGAAAACTCACAGAATGGGAAAAAATATTTGTTCATTATGTATCTGACAAAGGCCACAAGGAGCTCAAACTGAAAGGAAAAAAAACTGTTAAAAAAGTGGGCAAAGGACATGAATAGACACCTTTTAAATAAGATATACAAGCAGCCAACAGATACATAAACAAATGGTCAGCCTCGCTAATCATCAGATAAATGCAAATCAAAACTACAGTGAAATACCACCTAAGTCCAGTAAAGATGCCCAGCTTTAATAAATCATAAAATGACCGTTGTTGGCACAGAGAAAAGAGAACATTTCTGTACTGTTGATGGGAGTGAAAGCTAGTTCAAACTCTGGAAAGCAGTGTGGCAATTCTTAAAAGAACTAAAAATTGATCTTTCATATAATCCAGCAATACCTCTCCTGGGAATATAACCAAAGAAGCATAAATTGTTCTACCAAAAAGACACCTGCACATGCATGCTATTCACTATAGCAAAAACAAGGAACCATCCTTATTGCTTATTGAAAGTGGACTGGATAAAGAAAACGTGGTACCTATGCTTGATGGAGTATTATGCAATCATAAATAAGAATGCAATCATGGACTTTAAAGCAAATTGGATGGAGCTGGAGGCCAAGATACTTAATAATCTATCACACAAGCAAATAACAATACTACATGTCCTCACTCATAGTGGGACTTGAACATTAAGCACAATAGCACGAGGAAGGGATCTGCAGTCATTGGGCACTGCCAGGGTAGGGAGGGACAGAGGAGGAGCATGTAACAACACAAAGGGTACCTGGTCAAGAACTAGGGGAAATGAGTGCCAGTTGGAGACCCAAATGTCACCTGCATGCAGCCTACTTGTTCCCCACATCTCTACAGTGAAATAAAATTTTAAAAAAGAAAATGTAAAATATACAATATAGTTTGCTATATTCGCCATGAAGAGCAATAATCACTAGAACTTATTAATCCTGTCTAACAGAAACTTTGTATTCTTTTACTAACATCTCCTTTTTCCTTGCCAAGATAGTAGAGTGGTGCAGCAGAAGCATGCTGGGCCTATATCCTCTTTCCTAGTCTAGTTTTCTACTTGTCCTGCTCTCTACTTCTATGATTTCAACTTTTTTTAGATTCTACATATATGTGAGATTATGTGGTATTTGCCTTTCTGTGTCTGGCTTATTTCACTTACCATAATGTCCTCCAGCTTAATACATGTTGTTGCAAATAACAGAATATTCTTTTTTACAACCTGAATAGCATTTCATTCTGTATATATATTACATTTTAATCTATTTATCTATTATGAACGCAGGTTGATACCATACATTGGCAATTGTGAAGCAACAATAAACATAGGAATGCAGATACCTCATTGATACACTAGTTTAAAATCCTTTGGAGATATATATATTCAGTAGTGAAATTGCTGGATTACAGTTTTAGATATTTAATACTAATTTTACATTTTTAAGTAACTTCCATGCTGTTTTTTATAATGACTGTACTAATTTACATTCCCACCAAGAGTATAAAAAACTTTCCTTTTCTCCATATCCTCATCAGAACTTATCTGTTGGCTTTTTGATAATAGCCATTCCAACAGGTGTGAGGTGATATCTCATTGTGGTTTTAATTTGCATTTGCCCAATAATTAGTAATGTTTGACTTTTTTTTTTTTTTTTGAGTTGGAGTCTCACTCTGTCTCCCAGACTGGAGTGCAGTGGCCGCTCCCAACCACCGCAGCCTCGACCTGCTGGGCTCCGGTGATCCTTCCGCCTCAGCCTTCCAAGTAGCCAGAATTACAGGCATGCGCTACCACGCCCGGCTGATTTTTTGATTTATTGTAGAGATGAGGTCTCTCTGCCCAGGCGGGTCTCGAACCCGCGGGCCCAGGCAATCCACTCACCTCAGTCTCCCAAAGGTGCAGGATTACAGGCTGAGCCACCGAGCCCGGCTTGTTTGACATTTTAAAGATATATCTGTTGGCCATTTCTTTATCTTCTTTTAAGAAATGTCTATTCAGGTATTTTTTTCATTTTTTGTTGAGTTATTTGCTTTCTTTCTATTGAGTTGTGTGACTTACTTGTATATTTTTTATATTAGCCCCTTATAAGATATATGATTTGCAGATATTTTCTCCATGTATCTGAGTTGTTTCTTTACTCTGTCAATTATTAAAATGAACATTCTGGCTAGGAACTCTAAAATAATAAATTAAAATTATGAGAGTGAATGTCTTTGCCTTGTTCTTGACTTGAAGTGGCCTGCTTCTAACATTTCACCATTAAGTTTGATATTTGCTACACATTCTTTATATCAAGTTAAGGATTTATTTTATATTTACAGTTTATTATGAGAGTTTATCATAAATAATCTTTATTTTTATTCAATTATTTGTGTGCCTTTATTGATGTGATTCTGTAGTTTTTTTCTCTTTTAATCTGTTAAAAGTTTGAATTGCATTGATCAATTTTCTAACTTATTAACTAATCTTACATTCTTTTAGAATGTAAATAAATAACTTGGTCAGACTATATTATATTTTTCATCTCTGCTGGAATTAGGTTGATAACATTTTATTTAGAATTTTTCTTTTATTTCTGTGATCAATCACTGAGTATGATCGATTCCAAATCCATCCAAGTTGTTGCAAAGTCCATATATTAGTCCTTCTTTATGACTGCATAATATTCCATCATGTATATGTACCACATTTTTTTTTATCCAGTCCAACTTCGATGGGCAACACGGTTTATTCTATGTTTTTGCTATTGTGAATAGAGCTGCAACAAACATAAGTGTGCAGGTATCTTTTTGGTAGAGTGATTTGAGTTCTTCTGAGTACATTCCCAATAGGGGAATTGCTGGGTCATATGGAAGGTAAGTTTTTAGTTCTTTCAGGAATCACCACACTGTCTTCGAAAGAGACTGCACCAGTTTGCATTCCCACTAGGAGTGTAGAAGCGTTCTTTTTTCTTCACATCCTCGCTAGCTTGTTCTCACTCATAAGCAGACCTTGAACAATTATGATGCTATAAGAAAGCAATTGGCAGTAGTGGGACACTGTCAGAGGAGGGAGGGTGGGATTGGCAGTTGAGGGAAACTGCTAGGGGAGGGAGGGCCATACCTCATCAACAAGGGTATCTGCATGATAAATGTTTGTGTACCTGAACCTGAAATGTACCCCACATCTTTATAATAAAAATTAAAATTAAAAAAAAAAGAGAGCAAAAATATTTTCCTAATAAAACATGTCTGACTGTCCAGATAAGAAAATAAAATGAAAAAATTTTTTAAATTTTAAAAAGAATTTTTCTTTTATAATCAGAACTCCCTATAATTTTTCTTTCCTCATAGTGTTTTTATTTGATTGTGATATCAAAATTGTACTCACAAGAGGATTTGGGTTTTGGTATTAACTCAGAGATTTTTTCCCTATAAAATATCATGATGTAATAAGCATAAACTATTTTTTTAATATTTGGTAGACTTTAGAGTACAATATGGAGATAACTTTTTTCTGAATTTTCTATTGAAGTCATTTATTTAAAAGATACAGTTCATTGACGTTGTTCACATTTGTTTTTCTGAGTCAATCTTAAATTATATTTTGATAAAATATTATTTATTTCATTTAAGTTTTTAAATTTGACATAAGATTGTATAATTTTCCTTATTGTAAAACAAGCGCTTATGAGGAGGAGATATGAATAAAGTGGTAAAATAAGAGGTTCCTGACTTTTCCTCCTCCCATAGATGCACTAAATAAATAACTGCACATAGATTAATTCCTTCTAAGAAAAATTCAGAATTTAGTTGAAAAACTCCTACACAGGGCAACTAAGAAAATGTTAATGTTGAAATAGATTTCTGAAATCAATGGTAATTTAGAGTCAATGTCCAGTAGTCCCCAAAAGTTCTGAATATTTCCTTTTCCCCAGTGCAGTTACCTTGATCCCTTTGGAGCAGACTGGGAGAAAGATCAACAGTATACATTTTCTTTCTTGGGAAAGTGTGCCAAGTACCTTCTCTAATGAAACTCAGCATTCCTTTCATTCAAAGAGCTCTGGTTCTTTAAACTGGTTCAAGTGTAGGAATTGATTGTGGGGCTGTGATTTCCTGTTTTTATAAGTTAGACTTATGTGTATATAACCTGGAAGTTTTTGTGCTTATATAGATCAAATAATAATTTAGTAGGTTTCCTATCTATCACATTTATAGATAGAATAAAATTAACTAGCCAATGCCATATATCAGAGTATTGTAATTTTTTTCTTTGACTCTATTCCCCATTACAGTAGCTATGTCCAAACTGCTGTTGATGGCTGAGTGCTGCCACATGGCTCCTGCCGATGAAAGATTCAATTACTCTCATTGCATTTAAATTTTCTAACTGATGACTGTAGTTCCCAATATAAGGTGTGAACTATCAAAAAAATAAAAATAAAAGAAAGAAACAAGAAATGATGATGCTTATGCTACCTTTGCAAATTTAGCTCTCAACGTATTAGTGAAAGGTATGTTTTTAGAATCTTCCCAGCATAGATGAATAGGTTTTAAGTGACAAGTCCAATTGCCCTAAACATTTTAATGCCTTCCTCTACATTAAACCAAAGGAGATTGGGCATCCACATCTCACTCATGGTGAACCATGTTTTGATACATATTTCTGCCAACCAAGCAAATTATCAGAGCCCTTTCTAACTTCATGAGCTTTAATATTAAATGTAGAATTTCTGCTTAGTGGGACCATATAAATATTCTGCCTGATCCAACTTTATGTTCCCGTCACCATTATTTCACACTCTTCACATTCATTCCCACACATATTCCCTGAATTTCTGCTTGTATAAATTAAATAATTCAAGTAGTTATTTTGTAGAATAGTCACATCTTCATGGGTCACACTTTGTAGTTCACCTTGAGGGAAATGCTGGGACTTGAGTCTAGTTATAGGTGTTGAAGTGCAGAGGGATAATAGAGGCGTGCTCTGAGAAAAGTCTGCATTGTCTTGCTTGGCAACTGCCTCAGTGGTGTCTATTACCATTTCTTCAAGCAATGAATAATATATTCTCTCAGACAGAGGTGAAAAGGCAGATACTACTGAAGGTGTGGAGGCAAATTCCTTTAGCAAAAAAGAATTATTCAAATTTAGAAGCTAAATGTTCCCACCTTAATCAGGTTCTTCCCAAACATCCCCATTCTAACTTAGGGAGTCTCATTCTTTCCCAATCAATCCTGTCACATTAACCGTAGATCCCTGGGAGACTAAGAATTCAACTTTCTTTGTAATTTAGACAATCATATGATAAAAACTTGTGTTCAATTTTTAAAAAAAATTTGGCCCTTCATCTGCAGGAAAAAAGCTTACATTCAGGGCACACCAAGAAGCACTTAGGTTATTTATGCAAAACTTGAGATGTGAATTTGAATTCTTGAGCTCATCCTTTTAAAAATTTTTTTTATTTTAGAATTGTGGAGTACATGTGAGGATTTGTTACATCAGGATATTATTTGAAGGCAAGGCTTGGGCTTTTAACTAGTCCTATAACCCCCTAGTAATGGACATGGTATAAAATAGGTGGTTTTGTATCCCTTATCCCTCCTTCTTCCATCCCTCCTGTAGCAGTACCCAATATCTGTTGTTCCTGTCCTTGTGTCTGTATGCACATTGTGCCGTGCCCACTTATGAGTGAGAACATGCAGTATTCAGTTATTTGTTGCTGTGATAATTTACTTAGAATGATGTTCTCCGCCTGAATCCATGTTGCTGCAAAGACATGATTTTGTTCTTTATAGCTGTTTCAGTATTCCATTACATATATGTACTATATTTTTTTAATCCAGTAAAAAATCAGTGGGATTCTGGGTTGGTTCCTAGTGTTGCAATAAACACATAGATACAGGGTTTTTTTTTTGGGTAGAGTGAGTTGTGTTCCTCTGAGTGTATTCCCAGGAGTGGAATTGCTGGATTGAATGGAAGCTCTATTTTTAGTTCTTTGAAAAACCTCAAACTGCTTTTCACAAAGGAACTAGCTTATATTACCACAAACATTGTATGAGCATTCCCTTTTCTGTTTAACTTTTGTTTTTTGACTTTTTAATAATAGCCGTCCTGACCAGTGTGATATGATATCTCATTGCAGTTTTGATTTGCATTTCTCTTATGATTAATAACGTTGAACATCTTTTCATGTTTCTTGGTTGCTTGTGTGTCTTCCTTTGAGAAGTGTCTACTAATGCACTTGTCAACTTTTTTTTTTTTTTTTGAGTTGGAGTTTCACTCTGTCGCCCAGACTGGAGTGCAGTGGTCACTTCCGGCCACCGTAGCCTCTACCTGCTGGGCTCTGGCAACCCTTCCGCCTCAGCCTTCCAAATAGCTGGAACTACAGGCACACGCTACCGTGCCTGGCTAATTTTTTTATTTATTGTAGAGATGAAGTCTAGCCAAGTTGCCCAGGCAGGTCTCGAACCCGCGGGCTCAGGCAATCCACTCACCTCAGCCTCCCAAAGCGTGGGATTACAGGCTGAGCCACTGAGCCCGGCCCTTTGCCAACTTTTTAATGACGTTATTTTTTTTCTCTACATTCATATTCATTTGAGTTTCTTAAATATCCTGTATATTAGACTTTTGTCAGATGCATAGCTTACAATTTTTTCCCCATTTTATGTGTTGTCTCTTTACTCTTTTGTTGGTTTAGTTTGCTGTACAAAAAAACTTTTTAGCTTGATGAGGTTCCACCTGTAAATCAGAGATTTTACTGTATTGGCTCTTGAGGACTTGGCCATGAATTCATTGCCTAGGCCAGTGACCAAGAGGGTGTTCCCTAGGTTTTCTTCTAAGATTCCTATTAATGGAGGTTTCAAATTTAAGTCCTTAATCAACTTTGAGTTAATTTTGCATAGGGTTATAGGTAGAACCAGTTTTCCCAGTACCATGTGTTTCCTTTCTCCAATTGTTTTTATCAGCTTTGTCAAAGATGAGTTGGCTAAAGGTCTGTAGTTTCATTTTGGATTTCTCTATCCTGTTCCGTTGGTCTATGTATCTATTTTTGTAGCATTGCCAAGCTGTTTTGGATACTGTAACTTTGATTTTTTTTTTTCCTGAAGATTGGTTTAGCAATTTGTGCTCTTTTTTGCTTCCATATAAATTTAACTATGGTTTTTTCTAAGTCTGGGAAATGTTGCTAGTATTTTGATAATGATTGTGTCAAATCTGTACATTATTTTGGGTAGAATGGATATCATAACAATTGTTATTCTTTGAATCTGTGTGTATGGAATGTCTTTCTGTTTATTTGTGTCATCTTTGATTTCTTTTAACAGTGTTATGTATTTCTCATTGTAAAAATCTTTTACCTCTTTGGTTAGATGAATGCTCGAGTATTTCATTTTTTGTGGCTATTGTAAATGAGATTGTGATATCGATTTGGTTCTCAGGATGCTTGTTGGTATATTTTTTAAAAACTGATTTTTTCACATCGATTTTGTATCCTGATACTTTACCAAGGTTGTTTATCAGTTCAAAGAGGTTTTTGGCAGATTCTCTGGGATTTTCAAGGTATACAATCAGATCACGTGTAACTAACAATAATTTATCTTCCTCTTTTCCTATTTGGATACTTCTAATTTCTCCTACCTAATTACTCTTGCTAGGACTTTCGGTACTATGCTAAACAGGTATGATAAGAGTGGACATCCTTTTCAACTTCCAGTTCTTAGGAGGAATGCTTCCAACTTCTGCCCATTATACTTAGAATATTGGCTGCAGATTTGCCATACATGGCTCTTATTATTTGGGAAAATATCCTTTCAACGTCTAAGTGTTTGAGGGTTTTTTCTTTCTTTCTTTCTTTCTTTTTTTTTTTAATTTCCATGTCGGGAAAGTTCTGTCTTTATTATTATTATAAAGATGTGAGATACAGTTCAGGGGTGGATATACAAACATTGATTATGCAGGTACTCTTGTCAATGAGGTATGATCCTTTCTACCCTAGCAGTTTCTCTCAACGGCCAATTCCACCCCCCTCCCCTGACAGTTTCCCATTACTACCAATTGCTTTCTTATAGTATTATAGTTGATCAAGATCCACTTATGAGTGAGAACATATGGTACTCTGTTTGTTTCTGTGATAGATCACTGAGTATGATCGACTCCAAATTCATCCAAGTTGCTGCGAAGTCCATATGTCAGTCTTTCTTTATGGCTGCATAATATTCCATTGTGTGTATGTACCACATTTTTTTTTTTATCCAGTCCAGCTTTGATGGGCAACATGGTTGGTTCCATGTTTTTGATATTGTGAGTAGAGCTGCAACAAACATATGTGTGCAGGTATCTTTTTTTGTAGAATTATCTGAGTTCCTCCGGGTATATTCCCAATACGGGAATTGCTGGGTCATATGAAAGGCCAATTTCTAGTTCTTTCAGAAATGACCACACTGTCTTCCAAAGAGGTTGTACTAGTTTACATTCCCACTAGCAGTTGAGAAGCGTTCCTTTTTCTCCGAATCCTTGCCAGCATCCGTTGTTGTTTGTTTTATTTCATGAAGGGATTTTGGATTTTAACAAATGCTTTCTTTTTTAGTCTATTGAAATAATTGTGTGGTTTCTGGTTTTCCATCTGCTTATGTGATGGATTACATGTATTGATTTTTGTATGTTGAACTAGCCTTGCAATCCAGGAATGAAGCCAATATGGTTATGATGAATGATCCTTGTAATGTGCCGTTAGATGTGATTTGGCAATGTCTTTTTGATAATTTTTGCATTTATGTTTATCATGGGAAATAGCCTGAAGTTTTCTTTCCTTGTTGGGTCTCTACCTTTTGTGAATATCAGGATGATACTGGCTTCATAGATTGAGCTAGTAATAATTCCTTCCTTCTTGACTACTTGAAATATTTTTAATAGGATTAGTATCAGCTCCTCTATGTACATCTGATAGAATTTAGCTGAGAAATCATCTGGCCCAGGACTTTCTTTTCAGGGAGGTTTCTTATTACTGAGTCCATTTCTTGAATTATTATTTATCTGTTTAGGGTTTAAATTTCTTGCTTTCTCAATTATGAACGTTTGTGTGTTTCCAGGAATTTCTTCATTTTCTCTAGATTTTCAAACTTACTTGAATCCAGATGTTCATGGTAAACTCTCATAATCTTTTTATTTTTATTTTTTTCAAGGTCAGCTTTTCATTTCTGATTGTGTTTATTCAAATTTTCTGTCTCCTTGATTTGTTTCCTTGTTAATTTAGCCAAGGGTTTGTTAATCTTGTTTATCTTTTCAGAGTACCAGCTTTGAGACTTGTTGATCCTTTCTATGATTTTTTTCTCTATTTAATTTAGCTGTGACTTTATTTTGATAATTTCTAGTCTTCCAATAGTTTTGATATTGGACTGTTCTTGTCTTTCCATCTCCCTATGTGTGACTCTAGAATGTTTACTTGAGATCTCTCTATTTTCTTGATGTGTGTGTGCGATGTTATAAACTTTCCTCTTAGTATGGATTATGTGGTATGCTGGGACTTTGTTTTCATTTGTTTCTAGGAATATTTTCATTTCTGTGATCTTTGACTTCTGTCTTAATATCAAAGTTATTCAGAAACGTATTGTTTAATTTTAATGTATTCTGTGGTTTGGGTGGTTCCTATTGGTGATAATAATTATTTTTATTCTACTTTGGTCTGAGAAGATGCTTGGTATGATTTCATCCTTTTAAAACTTGTTCACACTTGATTTATGCCTGAGAATGCAGTCAGTCTTAGAGAGTATGTTTCATGTACTGATGAGAAGAATATATATTCTGTGGTTGTTGGGTGAAGTGTTCTGTATATGTCTATTAGATCTAATTGGTTCAGGGTCAAGTTAAAGTTCTGGATTTCTTTGTTAGTTTTTTTGCCTTTATGATCTGACTAAAGTTGTTAGTGAGGTATTGAAGTCTTTGACTATTATTACATGGCTGTCTATGTCTTCTCTTAGATTAATCAGCATTTTAAAATAAATCTGGGTGTTTGTACATTCAAGATGGATATTTCTTGCTGGTGAACTGAGCCATTTATCTTTATGAAATGCCCTTAACTGTTCTTTTTAAATTTGTATTGCTTAAAAATCTGTTTTATTTGGTATAAGAATGCTTATCCCTGCTCTTTTTTGTTTTCAATTTGCCTGGAAGATATTTCTCCAGTCTTGTACCTTGAGCCTGTGGGTGTAATTTACCATAAGAGGGATTTTCTGAAGATAGAACAAGGATGGCTTATTCTTTTTTTATCCAACTTACCATGCTGTGCCTTTTGGGTGGCATGTTCAGTCTTTCACATTTAAGTTAGTTATTGATATGTGGTAGTTTGTTCTTGGCATATTGCTATTAAGAAAGAAGCTGCACTGCATTCTAGGCTTTGTAGCTGATATATAAGGTCATTAAAAATCTGTTCTTACCTATGCTTTTGTGATGGATGAAATCATTCTTTCATTTATATGTTTAGAACTTTCTTAAGCATCTGCTGAATGACTAGTATGAAAGTGGCATATTCTCTTAGGGATTGCATGTCTTGAGAGGATTTGATTTCTCCTTCATTAATGAAGCTTAGCTTGACAGGGTAGAAAATTCTTGGCTTGAACTTATTTTTTAAAGAATATTAAAGATGGATTCCCAGTCCCTTCTGTCTTGTAAGATTTCTGTTGAGAGGTCTGCTGCAATTCTGCCTGGGTCTTCCTTGGTAGGAATTCTGTTCTTTCTCTCTTTCTGCCTTTAGGACTTTTCCTTTCATGCTCACCCTGGTATGCCTAATTATTATATGTCTCAGGGATGGTATTCTTGTGTAATACTTCATAGTGTCTCTCTGAATCTCTTGTATCTGCATGGTTGCCTCTCTATTGAATTAGGGGAAGACTTTTTCCAGGGTGTTGTCAGTTTTCCCTTCTCTTTCAGAGATGCTAATCAGCCTTAGTTTAGGTCTCTTTACATAATCTCAAACCTTTTTTTGTGAGCTTTGCTCATTTTTCCACTTCTCCTGAATCTGATTTAGTTTATTTCCTATCCAGTATCTGAATTCTATGTCTGTAATCAGACAAAAGTCATTCTGGATTGGTTCCATTGCTTGGAATCTGAAAGCCCGTTTGTGAGTGATGAATCATTAAAGATTGGGAATTGCTGGCTTTTCTTTATTTATGTTTACTAATACTTCCTCATATATGAGGGGATTTTCTTCTCTTTTTATTTTTTGTTTTGTTATGTATGTATGTACTTTTTAATTTGTTTTTGAGTCAAGATAATATTCTGTCTCCCAGGCTGGAGTACAGTGATATTATAAGGGCCACTGTATCCTAAACCTTCTGGGCTCAAGTGATCCTTCCACCTGAGTCTCCCAATTAACTGGAGCTACATGTATGTGCCACTCTGTCCAGTTCATTTTTTAAAATTTTTGGTAGAGATGAAGTCTTGCTATGTTGCCTAAGCTGGTCTCAAACTCCTGGGTTCAAACAATCATCCCCCTTGGCCTCCTGAAATGCTGGATTATAGGTGTGTACCACTGTACCCATCCTGGTTTTGGTATTTTTTATTTGATAAAGTTGTTACTATTGAGATGGCAGTTTGTGTTGTTTTCTTACTTGACCTCCTTCTTTGATTCACCTGTGTATGGGAAGTTGTGACAGAGAGGGTGGTGAACTGAGGGGAAACTGTCTGGCACCACTTCAATTGTGCAGACTAGTGGGAGACAGGGAGGCCCTTTTATACAGATTATGACCTTTTCCCTCTGTCCAGTGTGAGCTTCAGGGGTCCTGGCTCACAGGTGCTCTAGTGACCCCCTTCCCAGGTCTCATGGCTTGCCAACAGCATTGGTGACTGACCAGAGGGCCCCACAGTTCTACTCTGGCACAGGTGTTCTGGGGGTGGCATGAAGTAGCCTCCATCCATTTTGGCAAGTCTGCTCCTTTCAGACAAGAGTACAAAAGAAGCTGCTGCCTTGCTGGCAGAAAACAAATTCTTTTTCCTTAGCCTGCAGGTGGCCAGGGGGACAAACTGTAACACAGTGCAGAGATGTACTGCTTCCTACCTCCCATCTTGTTCCATGGGAGAGGTTACTGCAGTGATGGCAGTCCATGGAAGGCAAGCTGTGTTTGCCGCCCTTATCTGTGGCTGAGACAAGTGCTGGTGCCCTTTGAGAAACATCCCCAAAAAGGGTGTGTCACTCCTGCTGGGGGCTGGAGAGAGAGGGATGAAGGAGTTCCCACATGGCACAGAACACTCCTACAATGTAATTCTCATTAAAACTCTCCATGGGGCGTTGACAACAGCAGGCATTAAGGCTCAGCAGGAACTGGGATCCCCTCAATCCCACATGGGTTCCACCAGTACCTCTGTTTTGATCTGGGCAGCTCTCCATTCCTGAGTAGTGTGTGAGGGTATGCAGAGAGAGGGTCTGGGCTGTCTCTCCTTAGGCTAGGACTGCAGAGGCTTGCGTGAAGTGTCTTAAATAAAACCTCTACCATTCACAAACCACTTCTTTATCCCTATCCTGTGCTGGTACTGCTTCTGGGGGTGGCTAAATCTTGGAGCTGTTTGTTCTCCATTTCCCCAAGTGACTATCTGGCAAACATCAGCTTAGGTTTTCCATTCAATCCTGAAAGCAAGCACTAGGTTCACACTTCCTTTTAGATTTCTTTGTTGAAAGTAGCAGTTGTCAGATGTCTCCAGTCAGCCATCTTGGCCCTCTCCAAGGTTCAAATAGCACATCATTTTCTTTCATCACTTAATTCAGTGACATTAGAACCAATCAACCAATTTTTTCCAAAAATATTATGATATGTAGAGTCACTAAGCTCTTTTTTTCTTATAAATGATTGATTAGGAGTATCCAATGCAGATTTTTTTTGTCTTTGATTTTCTATTTTTGTTGACTTTATCAAAGATCAGTTGGTTGTAGGTAATTGACCTTATTTTTGAGTTCTTTGATCTGTTCCACAGGTCTATGTCCCTATTTTGTACTATTATCATGCTATTTAGTTGCTGTCATCTTGTAGAAAACTTTGAAGTCAGATAATGTGATGCCTCTTGCTTTGTTCCCTTTGCTTATGATTTCTTTGGCTATTAGGGCTTTTTTGTTTCCATATTAATTTAAGAATTGATATTCTCCTCCTGTGAAAAATGACACTGGTAGCTTTATAGGAATTACCTTGAATCCATAGATTGCTTGAGACAGTACAGACATTTAAGTGATATTGATTCTTCTAATTCATAAACATGGAATGGTTTTGCATTTGTCGGTATCATATTTTACTTCATGCAGCAGTGTTTTATAGTTCTCATTGTAGAGATCTTTCACATCCTGTGCTAGATTTATTCCCAGGTATTTAAATTTTTTGACTATTGTAAATGGGATTGTGTTTTTAGATGGTTCTCAGCTTGAATATTGCTGTTGTATAGATATGATACAACTTTTTAACATTGACTTGGTATCCTAAAACTTCACTGATGTCACATGAAGTCTAGAAGTCTTTGAGTGGAATGTTTAGAGTTTTCTAGATAAAGAACCATATAATCTGGAAAGAGAAATTATTTGAATTCTTTTTATATTTGAATGCATTTTATTTCTTTCTTTTGTCTGATTGCTCTAGCAAGAATTTTCAGTATTATGTTAAATAGGAGTGGAGAGAGTGGAAATCCTTGTCTTGCTCCAGTTCTTAGGGAAAATGCTTCCAATTTTTACTTATTGAGTTTGATACTGAATGTGTGTTTGTCATAGATAGTTCTTATTATTTTAAGATATGTTTCTTTGATGCGTATTTGGTTGAGGGTTTTTACTGTGACAAGATATTGGACAATAGCAAATGCTTTTTCTACATCTATTGAGATGGTTATATGTTTTTTGTTTTAAATTCTCCTTATATGGTGAACCATATTTATTGTTTTACATATGTTGAGCCAACCTTGCATCTCATTAACATAGCCCATTTGATTATGGTGACTGATCTCTGATATGCTACTAGATGTGTTTTGGTAGTATTTTGTTGCAGACTTTTGCATCTATCTTCATCAGGGACAGTAGCCTATAGCTTTATTTTTTGTTGTGTCTTTGCTAAATTTCGGTATCAGCATTATATTGGTTTAGAACAATTAGGAAGAACTCCCTCCTCCTAGATCTTTTGGAATTTTCAGTAGAATTGGTAATTGGCCTTTCTTGTACTTGTGGGATAATTCAGTTGTGGATTTGTCTGGTTCGGGGCTTTTTTATTGTAAGTAGACTTTTTTTTTATTACTAATTCAGTTTCATTATCCATTATTGTTCTTTGCAAGGTTTCAATTTTTTTCTATTTTAATTACAGAAGTTTGTAAGAATTTATTTTTTTAAAAATTTTTTAGCTTATGAGGAAATAAATGTTCATAGTAGTCTCTGAGAATCTATTGTAATTTTGTGGAATCAATTGTAATGTCTCCTTTGTCATTTTTTACTGTGTTTATTGTATCAGTTCTCTTTTTTATTTGTTAATCTGGCCAGTGATCTATCAATCTTATTTATCATCTTTTCAAAGAACCCACTTTTCATTTTGCTGACACTTTGTATCTTTTTTGGTCGCAATTTTATTTAGTTTTGTTTTGATTTTGGTTATTACTTTTCTTCTAAAATCTTTCAGCTCATTTAGTTCTTGTTTTTCTAATTAATTTGGATGTAACATTAGGTTATTTATGTAAGATTTTTCTACTTTTTGATATAGGTGTTTATTACTATAAACTTTTTTTTCTTAAAATTGCTTTTATAGCGCCTTGGAGGTTTTGGTATGTCGTGCCCTTCTTTTTATCTGTTTCATTTTTTAAAAGAGTATTTTTCTTTATTTTGCTGTTTACTCAAAAGTCATTCATAAGTAAGTTGTTTAGTTTATATGTATTTGTGTTGTTTTAAGAGTTCCTCTTAGTTTTGATTTCTATTTTTATTCCTCTGTAATTTGAGAAGATACTTGGTATGGTTTTGATTGTTCAGAATTTAATGAGACTTGTTTTATGACTGAGCATGTATTCAATCAAAATATGTTCCACGTGCAGGTGAGAAGAATGTACATTCTGTGGTTGTTGGGTAAAGTATTCTGTAGATGTCTATTAGGTTCAATTTGTAAAGTTTCAAATTTAAGCCTAGAATGTCTTTGTTAGTATTCTTCCTTGATGATATGTCTAAAGCTCTCAGTAGGGTGTTGAAGTTCCCTAACACTACAATGTGCTTAAATTTTCTCTTAAGTCTAGTAGCAATTGTTTTATAAATCTGTGTGTTCTGACATTGTATGCATTTATATTTAGAATATTTAAATTATCTTATTGTATTGAACCCTTTATCTTAATGTAGTACCCTTTATTATTTGGGTGTTTGTCTTGTTTGTTTACCATTGTTGGTTTAAGGTCAGTTTTATCCAATAAAAGAGTTGTAACACCAACTCTTTTTGTTTGTGTGTTTTCCATTTCTGTGATGTCTTTCCTTATCCTTTTATGTTGAGCCTATGGGTGTTATTAGATGTAAGATGGATCTTCTGAAGGCAGAAAGATAATGGTTCTTGGTTTTTCTTCCATTTTGCCACTCTATTTTTAATTGATGTATTTAAGACATTGATATTCAAAGTCAGTATTGATATGTGGGGTTTTGTCCCTGTCATAGTGTCATTACCCAATTGCTTTGTAGTCTCAGTTTTGTGGTGGCTTTTTGGGGTCTGTGGACTACATGCTTACCTGTGATTTTGTGGTAGGAAGTATCATTCTTTCATTCTCATGTTTAGAACTCCCTTCCTCTTATATGCCATGTCTGGTGGTGATGAAGTCCCTTAGTTATTTCTTGTCTAGAAAGACTTTATTTCTTCTTTGTTTATAAAACTTAGTTTGACAGGATAAGAAATTATTGACTGGCACTTCTTTTCTTTAGGAATGCTAAAATCCACCCTCACCTTCTTCTGGCTTATAAAGTTTCTACTTAGAATTTCACTGTTAGTCAGGTATGGCTCTTCTCTCTTTCAGCCTTTAGGATTTTTTCATTGGAATTGACATTGGATAGTCTGATAGCTATGTGTCTTGGGGAAGGTTAACTTGTAAAATATCTTCCAAGAGTTCCCTGAATTTCTTGCATCTGCTTGCCAACCTCTCTAGCACGATTGGGAAGGTTTTCCTGAATTATGGCATAAAAGACATCTTTTAAGTTGTTTTCATTCTCCTATTTTAAAAATAAGTAGTAGATTTGATCTCTTTGCATAATCTCATATTCTCAGAGGCTATGTTCATTTATAAAATATATTTTTTTCCTGTCCAGTTTCGATGGGCAGCATGGTTGGTACCATGTTTTTGCAATTGTAAATAGAGCTCCAACAAACATATGTGTGTAGGTATCTTTTTTATAGAATGATTTGAGTTCCTCTGGGAGTATTCTCAATAGGGGAATTGGTGGGTTATATGGAAGGTCAATTTCTAGTTCTTTCAGAAATCACCACACTGTCTTCCAAGAAGGTTGCACTAGTTTGCATTCCTACAAGCAGTGTAGAAGCATTCCTTTCACCCTGCATTCTAGCCAGCATCTGTCATTGGTTGTTTCATTAATGATGACCTTTCTTCCTGAGGGTAGGTGGTATCTCAATGTGGTTTTAATATGCATTTCTCCGATGATGAGTGAGGTTGAGCACTTTTTCATATGTCTGTTGGTTGCCCATATATCTTCTTTTAAGAAGTGTCTATGCATGTCTGTTGACCACTTTTTAATGGGGCTGTTTGTTTTTTTTCCTTTTGGCACATTTGAGTTCCTTGTAGATCCTAGATATTAGGCCTTTGTCATATGCAGTTGGCAATTTTTTTCCCCATTTTGTGGGCTATCTTCCTGCTCTCTTTATAGTTTATTTTGTTTTGCAGAAGCTCGTTAGTTTGATGAGGTCCTACTCATCTACTGTATATCTTAAGGTATGGGCATTTAGGGTTCTAATTGGAATTGGTTGCCAGTTCCAATTTCCATGAGGGTGTCTACTGCGTTTTCTAATATTCTTGTAGTTTGAGGTTTTATGTTTAGGTCTTTGATCCATTTAGAGTTAATTTTTGTGTATGGTCATAGGTAGTGGTCCTGTTTCAATCTTCTGCATGTGATCAGTCTGTTTTCCCAGCACCATTTACTGAATAGGTTCTCCTCTCCCCAGTGGTTGTTGTTGGAGGTCAAAGACAAGTTGGTTGCAAAATTGAGGCTTTGCTCTCAGAATTTCTATCTTGCTCCATTGGTCTATATGCCTGCTCTTGTACCAATATCAGGCTGTTCTGGTTATTGTAGCCTTATAGTAAATTTTGAAGTCTGGAAAGGTGATACCTCCTGCTTAGCTTCTTTTGCTAAGGATTGTTTTGACAATTCGTAGTCATTTATGTTTCCATATGAATTTCTGTATTGTCATTTCCAGATCTGAGAGAATGATATTGGTAACTTAATGGGTATTGCAATGAATCTGTAGATTTCCTTTGGTAGGACAGACATTTTAACAATGTTGATTCTTCCTATCCATGAGCATGGAATATTTTTCCATTTGTTTGTTTCTTCTTGGATGTCTTTGAACAGTGTTTTGTAGTTCTCATTATAAAGATCTTTCACTTCTCTGGTTAGGAAGATGCTGAGATATCTCATATACACAATGGAATATTACACAGCCATAAAGAAGGACTGACATATGGACTTTGCAGCAACTTGGATGGATTTAGAGTTGATCATACTCAGTGATCTATCACAGAAACAAAGAACAGAGTACCATATGTTCTCACTCATAAACAGAACTTGAACAATTATAATATTATAAGAAAGGAATTGGCAGTAGTGGGAAACTGTCAGGGGAGGGGGCGTGGGGTTGGCAGTTGAGATAAACTGCTGGGGGATGGAAGTGCCTATCTCATCAACCAGGGTACCTCCATAATCAGCATTTGCATACCTAACCTTGAATTGTACCCTACATCATTATATTAAAAAAAGAAAGAAAGAAGAAAGAAATAGACCTACGAATACATCCAATGACATGACTACATCTCAACAATCTTATGTTGAGTGAAAGAAGTCTTTCAAAACTATGCCAAGTGATTTATATAAAGCTTTAGAGTGGGGAAAATGAACGTATACAATGTTCTCACTCATAAGCAGACCCTGAACATTTAGCATAATACTTTAAGAAAGTTATTGGCAGTAGCTGGAAACTGCCAGGGGAGGAAGGGAGAGGGCACATAACATTAATAAGGGTACCTGATCTCAAACCAAGCAAAGTAGGGACCAAAGGGAGGGCCAAACATTACCTGTACAATGACCACTAGTATACTCAATCCTGAATTGTTTAAAGGCATTGCTTCAGGCCATGTGGAACTCCACAATCCCTGCATCTTAAATTTAAAAAATAATAAAAATAAATAAAAATATTTTTTTGTTTATTTTTGTCTGACTGGGTTGATTTAAATGATCAGTCTTCAAAATCCATATTTTTTTTCTCCTTGGTCTAATCTGTGGTTAAAACTTGCAACCGTTTTTTAAAATTCTTCAAGTGAATTCTTCAATTTCAGAAGTTCAGTTTGGTTCTTTCTTAGAAAGGCCTTGTCATTTTTTAATTATTGAATTTTTTCTTGGCATTTTTATTGTAGATTTTCACTTTCTCTTGGATCTCATTGAGTTTTTTTTTTTTTTTCCCCATCTATATTATGAGTTCCACATTTTTTATTTTGGACAATTTACTCTGGTTAGGATTTATTGCTCAGGAGCTGATACCATCCTTTGGTGGCAATAAAAAACTATGGATTTTTGCATTGTCAGAGTTCTTGCACTGAATCTTTCTCATTTGATGGAATTGATACTTCTGTTTTTGAATCTGCTATCATTGGGATTGGACTTTTTAATTTTTATTTTTTCCTTGTGCATGTGGCTGTGGTTTATGTTTTGTATGGTTGATAGACTTTTTTTCTGGGTAATTATAGAGGGTCAGGGTTCTGTATAGGTTTCTTAGTTGAAGGTTTTGATTATCTCAGGCAATGCTTATTGTAGCAGTGTGTTTTTGTTTGATATCTTAGTTCAGCCTGCAGATCGGTAGATGACACAAGAATAAGAGCCAATAATGGCACTGATGGTTGCAAGGGACTTGCCAGTGACTTTTGTGTATTGAATCTCCATAATTTGAACATCAGACCTTGGCTGTAGTGTTCAGGCAACGGCAGAGAGACCGTGTTGGGGACCTGAATCTGGGTAGTCTCTTTTGTCAAGTAGCAGCAGAGATAGAGGGTCACTGACTGCTTGATATTACTCTATACCACTGTTGTGGAATGGGGGCTGGGGTCATACACAAGTGCACAGTTTCTTTGTTTCCTCTATGAACCAAGGGTGGAAGTATGGTGGCAGTGGCAGCAATCGCTTCAGAGGGCTTGTCAGAAACCTGTGGGTCTTGAGATCTCAGCGGGTGTGCCAGGCATTGACTACATGCAGGAATAAAGCAACTGCACAGGAATCTGAAGTAGATCAGCCTCATTACATAGGAAGCATCAGAGACGCAGGTATGAGTGGTGCACTGACTGCTTACTGCTCCTCTGTACTGTGGTTGTAAAATCTGTGCTGAGACATACAAAAGTACCCAACTCTGCCGTTTCCTTCCTGGGAATTGGCCAGGTCAGCAGCAGTGGGTGGTGACAACAGCTATAAGGGGCTTGCCAGCCACCTCTTAGAGTTGAGTTCTCAGAGAAAAGCCTGTCCTCCCTCTCTGGTAAAGCAGTGGCAGCTGCTGCTGAGGTATCAGGGGTTGTGGAGTTCCACATGGCCTGGAGCAATGCCTTTAAACAGTCTTTAGGTGGCTCTCTATGTTTGTTTGGGGACATGGGGCATCATGGCTATTTCAGGACTATGATGATAAGGGTCTGCAGCAAAGGTGTGGCTCCCCAGGTGTCTCTCACTCATCCCTTCCCCATGCTAGGATGGCTCTGGTAACTTTGTGGCAGTTCCAGCTTCCTGGCTTTACCGCCCTCTGCTTTACATGGTCCCATCCCTTCTCTGGTGAATACTAATGTGCCCTTTTAGAGGACCTACTTTTAATGTTAATATTTATTCACTATTCTTGTTTCTCACTTTGAACTAGAAACCCCCACCCCCAATTCTTCCTTCCTTGACATTTTAGTTCAAGCCAAGTTCTCAGCTGATTGGGTGGTGCCTACCCACACTGGGTGAGGGCAAATCTTCCTTGACCAGTTCATTGACTAAAATGTCAATCTTTTCCAAAAACACCATTACAGACTGTCTGTTTTGTGCTACTATAACGTAATACCAGAGACTGAGAGTTTTTAGTACAGAAATTTATTTCTCATAATTTTGGAGGCTGGGAAGTTCAAGATCATGGAGCTAGCACTTGGTGAGGGCCTCCTTGTTTCATTATTCCATGGTGGAAAATGAAAGGGGGAAGAAGAGAAAGAGCAAGAAGAACCAAATTAATTATCTTATAAGAAATCCAGTCATGAAATAAAGAACTACTCCCATGATAACAGCATTAATACATTCATGAAGTCTAATGGTCTAATAATGTCTTAAAGGTCCCACCCATCTATAATACTGTTGGTATTGGGAATCGAGTTTCCAACACATAAACTTTAGGTGCACATTCAAATCAAAACAAAGTCACACTTAGAAACAATGCTTTATCAGCCATCTGAGTATCCCTTAATTCAGTCAAATTGACACCTAAAATTAACCATCACTGATGCATAATATAAATAGATATGACTTGTAATAACAAATAGCATAAAACATAGAGAGAGAAAAGGTAAAAGTGGAGAGTTTTGTATGCAAGAGAAGTCAATTTATAATCAGTTTAATATAGACTGGTATGCTATAAAATAGATAATGTAAGTTTCATAGTAACTCCCAAAAGATACCTGGAAAAACAATACAAAGAAAAAGAGAAATGACTCCAAACTTGTCAATTAAACACACACACACACACACACACACACACACACACACACACACACACACACGCACAAACACACACACACACAAATACAACAAAAGAGGAAAAGATGGACAAAAGATAAGACAAACTGAAAAGAGTTAACAAAATGGTAAAAGTAAATATACTAAGTAAAATAACGCAGAAAGAAAGAAAAATACAGCATAATATTAGTTATATATGTAATCTAAAAAAGTCAAATACATGGAAATGGGGCATAGAATGATGGTTACTTGGTGGAAGAAGATGTGAGAAATGCAAATATGCTGGCCAAAGGGTAAAATGTTGTAGTTAAATAATATGACTAAAAGTAGACATCTAATATTCAGCACGGTGACTTTAGTTAATAATACTGGGTTATATACTGGAAATTTTCTAAGAATAGATTTCAGGTATTCTCACTACAAAAGATTAATATGTAAGGAGATTGATATGTTAATTAGCTTGATTGTGGTAATCATTTCACTATGTATATGTATATCAAAGCATCATATTGTACATCTTAAATACATACAATAAAAGCATCAATGATACATATAAATATATGAATATAAAAGAGATAGTGTCATACAATATATTTTATAGCAAAATTCTTTAGCTGTGATCAGACAGAATTTCTGTTCAAGCAACTAATGAGCTGGTCACATCTGCAGGTATTTATTTATGAGTTCTTATGCACAAAATATTTTAACTTGGGGCTTAAAGAAAGAGTAAAACTCATAATAATGAAGGGAGGTATTGTGCATGTGTATATATACACTTGTATTTTATTCATGAAGCCTCCAAAGAAATGGATAATAAAAAAAGATTAAGATATAGGAGATTGCATAGCATCTTCCACAACACAATGTTTTATCCTTCTATGGCAAGATGTGAATGAAAAGATGAAGCGTTTGTGCTTGTGAAATGATTTTTTGAGACTGGGAAAAATTAAGACTTATGTGAGACCAGATTGCCATAACTGAAACATAGCAATTATCAAGAGAGCTATCCATCACATTCCATCTTTGCATTTCTACACAGTACAGTTTTAGCACACGAAGTAATCAAGGTGGCCACTAACAGAAATCATTATAATACACATATTTTTATAGAAACATACAAATAAGTCATATTTTGGTATAATTATTGGCCACATAAAATGAAGTTATATTATTCTAAATAAGAAAAGTTCAGGAAAAAAAGGCTTATTTGGATATGCAATTTTTACATTTTAAAATTTAAGCATACTTGAAGATGCAGTTATTCAAGCAGGTAAATGTAAATAAATTTCTTCTCCTACATTAAAATAATAAATAAAAATAGAAAATAAATTTTATCAGGGATGGACTCATCCAATGCATAGGCTTGTAATTTTGTCTTCCTTGAGACTACTTTTAATTTAAACAGCTGTTGAATGTCATAGAAAAATATTTACTTAGAGGAATAAAATTGACATTATATTAATAAAATTGTGTATTTGGGGGTGTTTGTGGTGGCTGAGCCTGTAGTCCCAGCACTTTGGGAGACCAAGGTGAAAGGATTGCCTGAGCCCAGGGGTTCGAGACCAGCTTAGGCAACTTGGTGAGACCTCGTCTCTACAATAAATCACACACACAAAAAAGCTAGCTGGGCATGGTGGCGTGCATCTGTAGTTCCAGCTACTTGGAAGGCTGAGGTAGAAGGATCGCCTAAGCCCAGCAGGTCGAAGTTGCGGTAGCTGTGAGCATGCTGCTGCACTCCAGTATGACATAGTGAGACTCCAACTTAAAAAAATAAAATGAAGCCGGGCTCAGTGGCTCAGCCTGTAATCCCGTGCCTTTGGGAGGCTGAGGTGAGTGGATTGCCTAAGCCCGCGGGTTCGAGACCCGCCTGGGCAGGCGAGAACTCATCTCTACAATAAAATCAAAAAAGTAGCCGGGTGTGGTAGCGTGCGCCTGTAATTCCAGCTACTTGGAAGACTGAGGTGGAAAGATCGCTGAAGCCCAGCAGGTCGAGCCTGCGGTGGCCGGGAGTGGCCACTGCACTCCAGTCTGGGTGACAGAGTGAGACTCCAACTCAAAAAAATTAAAATTAAAATTTAAAAATTTAAAAAATAAAATAAAATGAAATAAAATTGTGTATTTTTGACTGTATAGTAAAATAAAGGATTTATATCATATACTGAATGCAGTATACATCTTATTTGAAATTTTCTAGAATGTAACAGTTTTTTAAATTTCTTACAAGGAAATAACATTGGTCATATGTACTCAATAAGAATACAGGCAACTTATATAATTTGAGTTATAAAGATTTACTAACAATATATTAAAAGCTATTTTTCTGGATTTTTTGTTTTCAGATCTTCACTCTTCAGTTCTCCTTTGTTATTTTCTAAACCTGAAAATTCCTTGGGAATCATACTAACAAACTTTAGATAAGAAAACAAATCAGTGATCATTTATGAAGAGTATTTGCCAATTTTACTCAATTTCAGAATTTCTGTTGACTGAATATAAGAATTTCAGATAACCCATCAGAGACTTAGTTGTGTGTTCTCTCATTATTATTATTATTTTTTTTTTTGAGTTGGAGTCTCACTCTGTGGCCCAGACTGGAGTTCAGTGGCCGCTCCCAGCCACCGCAGCCTCGACCTGCTGGGCTCCAGCAATCCTTCTACCTCAGCCTTCCAAGTAGCTGGAGTTACAGGCATGCGCTACCACGCCCGGCTGATTTTTTGATTTATTGTAGAGATGAGGTCTCGCTGCCCAGGTGGGTCATTATTTCAAACAACTTAATTTTTCAATGAAACATATATACAAAAGAATACATCAAGTACAGGTGTACAATAAAACTGCCACAAATGCCAAGGAATAGGATATTGCCAGGATTCTCAGAGAACCCCCATGGATCGCTCCCAATTCATAGCCTTTCCTCTATAGATAACCACTCTCCTCACTATATATGTATGTTTCCCTGACTACTATAGAACTTAGTTTTGTATATTCTATGAGCATCATGTACATTGAATATTGCTAGTACATTCCTTTGTGCCTTATTTCTTTTGTTCAACATCATGTTTGTAAGATTCATACATGTTGTCTTGGGTAGTTGTGATTTGTCTATTTTAGGTGCTGCATAGTATTCCAGTAGGTTAATATATTCAAATATCTATTCTTCTCTTGATATACCTTTGAATTTCCCCCTAGTTTGGAATCACCTTGGACATAGCTGTGTAAACTGTTTGGGCATATCTCTTACTACTCATGAAAAAGAGCTTTTCTAGAGTAAATAAACATGAAATTTCTGTCATGGGATATATGATTATTCAAGCTTATTGTATAATTCTAATAAGTTTTTATTAAATGACTGCATCAGTTTACATGTCTGTCAGCAATGTATGAGTTTCTATTGATACACAACTTTCTTCAACATTTAGTATTAATATATTTTTAATGTTTCCCAAGAATGGATGCAAGAGGATTTCATTGAAGTTTTAAATTGCAATTCCTTGATGACAAATGAGGTTTATTATTTTTTCCATATGTTTATTGAATTTTTACATTTTATCTTTTAAGTCTGGGGTTTCCTTGAAAGCAGAGCCTGTAACTGAAGATAGATAAGAATAGTTTGGCTTGAAAACATGAGAGAGGAAGCAAGACTGAGAGACTGGAGGAGTAAAATAGGGAACATGAAAAAGCTAGATCAATAGATAATGTATTCCCTTTCACATGTGTGAATGCTAAAAGGATTAGGATTCTTCACTTTGCTCCTCATTTTGGTATCAGTGAAGCCTGGAGTAGGAAATATGTGGTCTATTGCATGTATAGCCAAATTGTACATAAGCAAAAGTGGTTGAAGCCATGTGGAATACAGCAGTGGCTAAATAAGAGCTGAGGCCAAGAAATTTGAAATAGATCGCAAAAGATGTCAAACACATCCCACTCTATGCACCAGTCAGATCCACTCGTGCCCTCCCCATTATTGCCAAGATATCATAGGGTCTCCTTCAAGGTTTCAGTCAGCTGCAATTCTGTGAACACACAAGTCTCTGTTACTGCAGATGACTCTATGCCTGTAATTGACATTAATTATCTTCCAATTATGCTACCTATTCAAGATTTCTCTAACTCTTAGGCTGTGCTTCAGCTAGTCTAGTTTTCTTGCCCAGTAGAGTGACACAGATCTCCATTCTTTGACCATATTGGACTGTGGTTGCCACAATTACCCACTTCTTGTTAGATCTTTTATCTTCACAGAAAATACGAAAATATGCACAAAATATGCCCCACTAAATGCAAATGTCCATGAATTCTAGTTATATTCCTGCCTAACCTCCACAATGTAGCCATAACTTGAGGTAATCAAAATTGATTATCCCCACTAGAGCACAATTTGAGGAGCCTGAAATTATCAGTTAGTCATTATTGCTTCAAATTCAGTGTAATGCTTTCCCCTTGGTAGAATATTTTTCTTCTTGATGGTAAGAACCACTAACGCAGCAGATTCTAAGTTTACAGAAAATCTGCAAGTAGAACATAGGAAGTGATGGCCAGAAAAGACAAATCTACTTATTTTATTTTTTTCTTGTGTCTTTATTTTGCTGAAAACACAATGCTCTACTTTGCATTCCCCAATTTCCCAAAAGGGAGAGTGTAATGGCCTCTTGAATTTGTCACAAAAATTATGATCTATCCATCATACAAGTGAATATCTAGTTAACTCAATAACAAATTCCTCTAGTGTTGCCCCTGAAAATGTTTATTGAAATTTTACTTCTGGTTCTTTATGCAAAGACAATCTTTTGGACATGAATATTCATATTTCTTGCTTCTTTCTAAGAGTACCTAAAGTCTACAGAAAATATTTTAAAGGTACATTAAGGTTATATAAAGAAAAATGTGCTGATAAGGCTTAAGAGAAAAGAAATTTAACAGATTTCAAAACATTTATAACTCTAGTCTTCTAATTGCTGATGGCTTTCAACAATGTAATAATTCAACAATAGAGTCTTGGATAAATACTGTACCTTGCAATGAGTGACCATTAATACACAAGGCACTATACATGGAATTACCTATTGTGACTCACCAGGATATGTTTTTATTAGTGGGGGATTCAACAGTCAATTATATGTATGGGCAACATTTTATCTCAACAAATGGAAAATATAAGGGCAATATAGTTTTTGATATATATGTATTGAATTCAAATTAACAACAGCTAAACATTGGTTGACACATCTTAACTTGCACCATCATATCAAAAAGAAACTCTACCGGGTGACATAAATCCAGGATGGGCTTCAACTGTAATATTCTTTTTCCTTGGATTTATGTTAGCCACTTAGAACTAATGGTCAGAAACTTATCCTTAACATTAGATATATAGTTGATTACAAAGCTAATGCCACTGTGACTCCAAAACTTCCCGAGTTTCTCTTGCTAAAGTGATATTAGATAACAGGATTACTCCAAATTACTTATTAGCTGATCAAGTTGGCATTTGTGCAATTGTTAACACTACTTGCTAGACATCGAAAAATTCCTCTGGGAAAGTAGAATTAAAATTATTTTTTAAAAAAAAGAGCAGAGTTCTGGGAAGAGAGTGGTGAAACCAATGTGAATGTGCAAGTCTCTATATGAGTCAGTGTGTATGAGGAAGTGTGTGCACGTGTGTGTGTAAGTGGGGATACAAATGAGTTTCTGAGTGGGGACTCAAGGGCGGCTTGCTTGGGCTTTCCTAGTGGAGCAGCTGCCACTACCAATACCATCCTGACGCTGCTTCCCACAGTGCAGGAGCACTTGCCATTTCCTGAAACTAGTAAGGGTCTTCCTCAGGAGGAAGTCACAGGGAACACCCACCACTTAGTGCTTGGTCTCGCCACCACCACCTTCAGTGCTGGACTGAGCCACATGGCTCTGCCACTGGGACTCAGGACACCAAGACTGTGATATTTGCTGTAGAGGGGCCTGTCACCTCCCCAGCCCCATGTGCCACAGGAAGGGTGAACTCCAGAGAGAATGAGTAGCCCATGGTGAGTCAGGAACTAGGAGCACTGGGGACAGAGAGAGGCAGCCAGGGTGACACTGGCAGTGGAGGCCATGGCAGGAGAGAAGTGTGGGAACCAGAGGCTGAGATCTTCTGGAAGAGGTGGCACAGGCACAGAAAGAGGTGACACATCATCCTGAAGCCTGGGCAAAGAATTGCTTCTGTGAGATTGCCATGCAGCAGCAGACTGGCACCTTAAGACCAGAGGATGAACTCTACATTTATTTGAGGTTGATCATTGTGAACCCAGTGAGGGTCTCTGAGTGCACAAACTCTGGAAGGACACAGCAAGTGCAGAGTGCCAGATGCTCCAGCCCCTGGACTGAGCCAGTTCCTGGGTGACAGGTGCACTTGGAAGAGGAGGCTCTAACTAGAGAAGAAAAAGAGGTAAGTGCTGAACTGATTGGCCCTCCCACAGCAGCACATGAAATGTCAGTCCCAAACAAAAGGAAGCCTCGTCAGGGCACAGTGGGGTGAGCTAAGCCCAGGTGGAGCAAAGAGTGGTTCTCACACTGAGTGAGCTCTCTGACAGGACAAATCTGTCTAACATAACTGCCACCAGCACCTGGTGGAGAGGAAAGCTGGCACCACTTTTACAGGGCAGGGCAGAGTAGGGATCTCGCCATTGATTAAAGGAGGCACTCTGAACACTTTTGCAGGAGTGAAGTCCCACAAAATCAGTGAGGATCCCCTTGATCACACAGAAAAAGAAGGTAGGTGTGAAAGCTGGGTGTCACATCCCCACACCATGAACTCAGCACTATAGAAGTTGAGATCATGCTGGGAGAGGGAGGAGGAGAGCAACTTTAGGAGATACTGAGTCAATTCACACCTCACATCCCTGCACTGGCCAACAATCATATGCAGCAGAGGGTGGAGAATCTAGCAGCACAGGTTTAACAGCAGAGAGGAAACCTGCAGTTAGAGAACTGGTTATAAGTGGGAGTGCATCTCCCTCTCACTGAGATAAAATATTAAGAAATTCCAGCACTCAGAATTTTGTTTCTTTTTTTCTCTCTCTCCATTTTTCCTTTCTTTTGTTTTACTTTATTTGGCTCAGGGATTACACATGTGTACACATCATATGGACATACTGTGTGGTGGTGGGGAGTAAGACTCAGGTGACCCATTCCCCAGATAGAAACCTCTAGGTAGCTCCTTCCCACCCTTATTCAACTCTCAAAATTGTAAAGAGACAGCATAACTCCCCACCCCCAGTCCTGTTTCAAAATTGAAAAAATTAGAAGGCACTGCTCAGGGAAGGATAAGGGCAGAGCAATCTGCAGAAGTGAATGCTTCTTCCTCTCTCATGGAGAAACAGAATAAAAGAGAAGGAAAAAAGAACAGTCACAAATGAGGAAAAATCAATGGAAAAACATTTTTAAAAACTCAGAGTCATAGAGACAGTGCTCCAGAAAACAATCAGAGGCCAAACAATGGAAACCTCCCAGAACAACTGACTTCAGATGACCATTAAGAACACAGAGATTGGATAGAAAAGATAAGCAGAAGTCAAGAGAAACAAGAGGCAAAACTCAATTAAGTTGTAACTGGATTGGTCAATCTCAAAGAAATTTATTCTGAAACAATGGGAGAAAAAAACTCCATCCATGAAATAAATAACAAACGGAGAAAAAAACTCCATCCATGAAATAAATAACAAACTGATAAGTATAGGAAGTAGAATTAACTAAGCAGAGAAAAGAGTCTCAGAGCTTGAAGACCAAAATATGGAAGTAACCCAATCTGTTAAAAACATAGGAAAAAAACTCAAAAGGAAGGAATAAGGTCTTCAAGAGATGGTGATTACATCAGTAAGCCAAATCTGTGCCTGATTGTTATCCCTAAAGCAGAAAAGGAAAGAGAGTCTATCTTGGAATAAGCATTTCATTAGGTCATGCAAGAAAACTTTCCTCAATTTGTGAGAGATGCGATCATTCAAGCATGGGGGATTCAGAGAAGCACTGCAAGGCATCTCATGAAAAGACTAACCCCTAGAAAAATAATAATTTGCCTATACAAAATAGGTATGGAAATAAAAAGTCCTAGAAGCAGTGAGAGAAAAAGGTCAGACTACCTATCGGAGAATACCAATTAGAATTTCTCCAGACTTATCTGCAGAAACACTGCAAGCCAGAATGAATTGGAGTCCAATTTGTAATGTTCTCAAAGATAAACGATTTTAACCATGAATTTTCCACCCAGTCAAGTCATGCTTCATCAATGATGGAGAATTAAAATCCTTCCCAGACAGCCAACATGCTGCTTCCAGTAACTGGAGACTTAAATATCCCACGAAAAATCCTAGATAGAACATCAAGGCAAAAAATCAATTAGTAGATCCAGAATCTCAACTCAACACTCAACCAAATAGATGCTTAAGAAGTTGAGTACGTGGGGGAGGGGGGATGAATGACCATGTACTTCACAAGAGTATAGGCAAACATAGAGTCATCAGAGCATACAGTGCACCTGTAAAAGTAAAAACACATATATATTAATGCTAAAGTTAAAAGAAAACAAAACAGCCTTCTAAGAGTACTATGACGGAGATAAATTCTCATATTGCAATATTCAGCCTGAAAGTGAATCAATTAAATGCACCCCTGAAAAGACATAGAGTGGCAAACTGCATTTAAAAAAAAACATCAAATTATATGCTGCCTCCAGAAAACTCATCTCAAAAGACACCTACAGACTCAAAGTTGGAGGCTGGAAGATAAACTTTCAGGTGAATGGAAAACAGAAGATGGCAGGAGTACCTATTCTAATATCAGAAAAACAGCTTTAGGCTATCAACAATTAAAAAGAATACAGAAATACACTACATGATGATAATGGTTCAATCTACAAGTAAGAAATATCCATCCTAAACATATATACATCCAGCACAGGAGTACCAGGTTTTATAAATCAACTGCTAAGTAAACAAAATAAGGGCATTGGCTCTCACACAGTCATAACTGGAGACTTAAATACCCCACTAAAAACCCTAGGTAGAATATCAAGACAAAAAAGTAGTTAGTAGAACCAGAACCTCAACTCAACACTCAACCAAATAGACTTGATAGACATTCACATAACACTTCATCCAACAACTAAAGAGTATACATTCTACTCATCAGCACATGAAACATACTCCAAGATCATCCACATAAATCAAGAATAACAAATCTGAAAGATCAGAATAATACCATGCATTTTCTCACATCACAGTGGAATAAAAATAAATTTTGCCACCAACAAGACCCTCACAAAACACACAAAGACACGGACACTAAACAACATGCTGCTGAATGATTTCTGGGTCAACATGGAAATCAAGACATAAATTTAAAAACAAAGACAAATTATATTCCTGAAAACAAATAAAAAAGATACATCTTATCAGAATCTCTGAGATGCCATGAAAACAGTATTAAGAGGAAAATTTTTAACTCTGCACACACACATTAAGAAAATAGAAACATCACAAGTAAACAGCCTAATGTCACACCTGAGGGAGCTTAAAAGTCAAGACCACCAAACTCCTAACTTCAGCAGAAGATTTCAAATAACCAAGATAAAGTTGCAATTGCAGGACATAGAAGACAAACATATCTTTGGAAAAAATCAACAAGATAAAAACTGGTTCTTTGAAAGAATTAATAGGATTAACAGGCCCCAGCCAGACTGACTAAGAACAAGATAGAGAAAGCCCAAATAAATTCAATTAGAAACACAAAATATGAAGTCAAAACTGACCCAAGAAAAATTTAAAATTTATCAGAGATTACTATGGACACCTGTGTAGAAATAAGCTAAAAAACCTAAAGAAAATGGAAGACTTTTGAACATAACACTACTTTCCAATATTGAAACAAGAAGAAATGGAATCCCTGAACAGATCAATAACACCCCAGGTAATCAACTCCATTATAAGAAATCTATCTACCAAAAAAACCAAAAAAAAAAAAAACCCTAGTGATTAGATGTTCTTCTAACTGAATTCTACAAAACATACAAGGGAGAACTGATACCAATCTTACTGAAAGTATTCCAGGCAATTGAGAAAGTAGAAACTCTCCCTAAATCATTTTATGAAGCTAACATCACTCTGATACACAAACCTGGCAAAGACTCAACAAGGAAAGATCATTACAAGCCCATCTCCTTTATGAACCTAGAGGCAAAAATTCTCAATAAGATTCTAGCAAATTGGATGCACTACCACATTTCAAGAATCATTCACCATGACCAAAGTAGGCTTAATTCCCAGGATGGAAAGCTGGTTCAACAGCAATAAGACCATATATGTAATTGAATTAGTTAACAGATGTAAAAGCAAGAACCACATAACTTTATAATTAGATGCAGAAAAAGCTTTTGACAAAATCCAGAATCACTTTTAATAAAAAAAAAAAAAAAAAAACTTTGAACACCTAGGCATAGTAGGAACATTCCTTAAAACAGTAAGTGCTATATATGATAAACCCACAGTCAACATATTGCTCAATGGACAGAAGTTAGAAGCATTCCCTCTTAAAATGGGACCAAGACAAGGTTGCCCACTCTCACCCCTTCTGCTTACCAAAGTACTGGGAGTCTTTGCTAGAGCAATTAGGAAAGATATGAAAATCGGGGGTATCCAAATAGGAAAAGAGAAAATTAAGCTGCCCTTCTTTGCAGATGATCTGATCCTATACCTAGAAAACCCAAGGGAGTTCGTCTAAAACCTCCTTGCACTGATAAATGACTTTGGTAAATTTGGGGGTATAAGAGCAACATACAAAAGACAATTGTATTTCTATACACCAGTAACAAACAGGTAGATAACCGAACAAAAAGCAAAATCCCATTCACAATAGTCACACACACACACACACACACACACACACACACACACACACAAAGAAATACATTGACATCTACCTAACAAGAGAAGTGAAAGACTTTTACAATGAGCACTACAAAACACTGCTCAAAGAAGTCAAAGATAACACAAATAAATGGAAAAACATTCCTATCTCATGAATTTAAAAGGTCAATACTGTCAAGATGTCCATCCTACCCAAGGCAATCTACAGATTCAACCCAATAACCATCAAATTACCAACATCATTCTTCTCAGACCTGGAAACAACAATACAGAAATCCAATACAGAAACAAAAAAGAGCACGGATATCCAAAACAATCCTCAGCAAAAGGAACAAAGTGGGAGGTATCACACTTCCAGACTCTTCACATTACTATAAGGGCTACAATAAGCAAAACAGCCTAGTACTGGTACAAGAACAAGTGTATAGACAAATGGAACGAGATGGTTTCTGGAAGCAAATACATGATCTCTCAAGCAATTCTTCTTTGACAAAGCCATCAATAAGATCCACTAAGAAGAGAAAATATTATTTAGCAAATAGTTCTGGGAAAACTGACTGACCATATGTAGAATAATAAAACGGGACTCCTACCTATTGCCAAATAAAAAAATCAACCCTAAATGGATCAAAGACCTAAATATAATACCTCAAACTATGAGAATCCTGGAAGAAAAATATAGAAAACACTCTTATGAACATTGGAGTAGACAACTGATTCTTGATCAAATCCCCAAAAGTGAATGCCATAAAAGATAAGATAGACAAGTGAGACCTTATGAAACTGAAAAGATTTTGCACAGCAAAGTAAATCATCAAGCGAAAAGGAAGACAACCCACAGAATTGGAATAAATATTTGCTAATTAGATATCTGACAGAGGCCTAACATTCTGGATCTAAAAGAAACTCAAACAAGCTGAAAGAAAGAAAAAAACTTAAAAACAAGCAAAGCACAAGAACAGACACTTCTGAAAAGAAGCCATAAGAGCAGCCAACAGACACATGAAAAAATTTTCAGAGCCGGGCTCGGTGGATCAGCCTGTAATCCCGCACCTTTGGGAGGCTGAGGTGAGTGGATTGCCTGAGCCTGCGGGGTCGAGACCCGCCTGGGCAACGAGACCTCATCTCTACAATAAATCAAAAAATCAGCCGGGCATGGTAGCGCATGTCTGTAATTCCGGCTACTTGGAAGGCTGAGGTGGAAGGATCGCCTCCCCGGAGCCCAACAGGTTGAGGCTGCGGTGGCCAGAAGCAGCCACTGCACTCCAGTCTGGGTGACAGAGTGAGACTCCAAGTCAAAAAAAAAAAAAAAATTTTTTCAGATACCAGCTAACTCCAGTAAGGATGACCAACATTAATAAATCAAAAAACAACAAATTCTGGCACTGGTAAAGAGAAAAAGGAATGCTTCTACATTGTTGGTGGGAATGCAAAACAGTTCAAACTCTATGGAAAAGACAGTGTGGCAATTCCTAAAGGAACTGGAAATTGAGCTTTAATACATCCAGTAATCACACTTCTGGGAATATACCCAAAGGAACAAATCATTCAACAAAAAAGACACTCACACATGCATGTTTATTTCCACACTATTCACAATAGTAACAACATGGAATCAAACCTACTGTCCACGGAAAGTGGACTGGATAAAAATGTGGTACATATGCATGATGGAGTATTTTACAGCCATAAATAAGAAGAAAATCATGGACTTCGCGGCAAATTGAGTGGAGTTTGAGACTATCATACTTAGTGATCTATCATAGAAACAAATAACTGAATGCCATATGTTCTCAGTCATAAATTGGACCTGATCATTAATCACAATAGCACAAGAAAGGTATCAGCAGTCACGGGACACTGCCGGGGAGGGAGCGTTATGTAACAACACAAAATGTACTTAGCTCTAAACCAGTGGAAGTGAGGACCACTTGGAGGCCCAAACTCACCTGCATGTAGATTATTTAGGTACCTAATCCTGACTTGTACCCCACATCTCTATAATAAGTTATATATATTATTTTAAAAAGAGCAATCCACCTTGTTTGAACAGGTTACACTCAACAGGTCTGAACTTTCCAATCTGTTCAGTTAACTACCTTCAAGACTGAGTTTATGGTTTAGAGCTATTAATCAAACTAAATTTACTATATGCTTGCTGATTATTCTTTGTGTTGTAGGTCAATTTCACTAAAATGCCTGTTTATTTCTGCACTAGCACCATACAATTTAAATATTGTAGCATTATATTTTATCTTTAAAATTGAAAAAAAAATGAGCCTTAAAATTACTCAGCTGTTATTTATTACACAGATGAACCAGATTCTCTTGATAGACTTATTGATAGGATTTCTGGTATTAAGCATGGGCAACAGGGATTCCAAATTTTTGGCTTCACAGCGACAGGAGTCAGCTATCAACAGAATATGGTCATACTGGAGGAGAATGTCCGATCTTCTTCTTAAAAGTCTCATCCACGTGTTTCTAGTATTTTGCCACCAGGAATTTGGAGATAGACTGACAGATTGCATAACTCTGGGCTACCTGACCACCACCTGTCACACAGATATGATGTTCGTGACAGCAAACTGCGTTTTGTTCCAAAGAAGAACTGACTCCAATAAATTGTACTGCAGATGAATAGCTTCACTATCTTCAGGAAACAACTACTGTTCACCTTACTGAGACTATTGCCACATTTGCAGTGTGCCATAGCTGTGGCCTCCATGTGTCTGAAGGCCTGCAAGGCAAAGCCCTTTGGACTGCACGGCTACAGATGTAGATGAGAGATCCTCACCACAAGGTGCCATAAATTGAAAAATGTAGCATTATATTTTATCATTGGGTTGATCGAGCTCCCACCCCATTTATTTTTAATTCTCTTTTTTTGAGCAAAACACATTCATTGAGCAACTGTTATATGTTAGGAGTGCTTGTAGAAAGTTGGTATACATTTGTATATAAAATTCCTATTATTGTGGTGATTATTCTAATGAATAAATTCATATGATTATTCTTGCATATAAGTCTAAATATAATTTTGTCAAGTTTTTTGAGTCCCAAATCTTAATAGTAGTTTAACAGGATTAAGAATTTTATAGCCAGAGTCGTTGGCTCAGCCTGTAATCCTGCGCTTTGGGAAGCCGAGGTGAGTGGATTGCCTGAGCCCGTGGGTTCGAAACCTGCCTGGGCAACTTGGTGAGACCTCATCTCTACAATAAATCAAAAAAATTAGCCAGGTGTGGTAGTGCACGCCTGTAGTTACAGCTACTTGGAAGGCTGAGGCAGAAGGATCACCGGAGCCCATCAAGTCGAGGCTGTGGTGGCCGGGAGTGGCCACTGCCCTCCAGCCTGGGTGAGGGAGTGAGACTCTAACTCAAAAAAAAGAATTTTATAGATTAATTTGGAAATATATATATATAATTGCATTATCTAATCTTCCAAAATTCTGTCTCTATATTTGTTGAAGTCTTTATGTGCCTTAATAGGGTTTTAGATCTTTACATATATAGGTTCCTATGTATTTCTAAAATGAATATCACCTCATTAATTTTCTAACTGGCTACTATCTATAAATTAGAGTCATTTAATTGATCATTTTATCCAGATGTTTCATTAAACCATTGTATTATCCAAAGTTCTTTTAACTATTCTTTTGAACATTACGATTTACAGATACATAATTATATCATTTGTAAGTAATGACAATTTTGCCCCTTTGTAATTTTATACCCCTTATTTTACTAATTTTTACTAAAATATATTGAATACTATTTACAGATCACTGTTAAATAGTGGTGTTGTTATATTTTCTCCAGATTTTAATTGAAATGCTTCCAGAGTGTGTTATTGAGTATAATGCTAATTGTTTGAGACCATTTTAATTTTAAGACAATAATGGTGCATTTTTCTTATTTAGGATATATGGTCATAATACATTTTGAAAATAGCAAGTGCCAATCCTGCAGCCACAAAAAAAAGTACATGGAGTTTTCTCTTTGACATATAGTGCATACGGAGAATAGAATTATTAATATCATCATATTTTCTCACTTAGTCATTGTATTATACTATTAAAGTGTATCTCTACATGTATTTGATCGTGTTTTATTCAGAATTATGGCATATATCCATCTCTGAGATTGCACTGCAATTCTCCATTTAAGTGTTAGTTTTGTCAAGTAATTTGGTGGTTTTAAAAACTTTGGAAATTTTTTATTATTTTAATATTTTGTGGGACAATATAAACTAGTATGTAGTCATTTCTTGAAAATTGAATAAACACTCCTGTAAATAGGTATTCTTAAGAAATGCTGATAGATATATAGGTTGGTACAAATTTTCTGAAGGAAGGTTTATCAATAAGTACCAAAATTTCAATTCTAATAATTTATCTTATAGAAATTTCAAAAATTCCTGCATGCATAAGAATGTATTTCAGTGAATAAATGGAATAATATAAATATTTATTATCATTACTAGAGGTAGGCAGAATAACCAATAACCATAATCCTGTATAATATCAGCATCTGTGCAGCAAAAAGCAGCTGGAAACAATAGGTTTGAGAAATTTTTAAAATTTGTCTTGTATTACTTTTTAATGCATTTTTTTTTTTGGCTTTTTCTCATGTTTATTTTAGACTCAGGGTACAAGCACACGTTGGTTACATAGATATATTGTGCAGCGGTGGAGATTGGCTCTCTGGTGGCCAATTCTTCAGACAGTGAAGAGTGTACCCAGTAGGTAATTTCTGAATAGTAACCCCCCTCTTGCCTCCCCTGTTATTGGTATCACAGTGTCTATTATTTCCGTCCTTGTAGCCATTAAGCTCCCATATTTAAGTGAAAACATTCAGTGTTTGATTTTCTGTTTCTGAGATAGTGCACTTAGGATGATGTTCTTCAACTCCATCCAAGCTGCTGCAAAGGACATGATTTCTTTCTTTCTTGTTATTTCATTATTTTTTTATGACTGTGTAGTAGTCCATGCTGTATATATACCACATTTTCTTTATTCAGTCAATTATTGGTGGGCATGTAAATTGGTTCCATGATTTTGCTATTGTGCACAGTACTGCAATGAACATGCAAGTACAGGTATCTTTTTATATGATGGTTTATTTTTATTTAGATAGATCCCTAAAGTAAATTTGCAGGATTAATTATAATTCAAATTATAGTTCGTTGAAAAATCTTTATAGTTTTTCATAGAGATGGAACTATTTACAATCCCACCAACAGTGAATAAATGTTCCCATTTTTCCATTACCATTCCAAAATCTGTTGTGCTTTTATTTTTTTATTAATAGCCATTCTGATTATGGTAAGGTGATATCTAATTTTGGTTTTAATTTGCAGTTTTTGATTATTATTTATGTTGAGTATTTTTTTGTGTTTCTTATTTTGAGAAGTGTCTATTCATATCCTTTGCCCACTTTTTGATGGGTTGTTTGTTTTCTCATGTTAAGTGGTTTGAGTTTCTTGTAGATTTTGGATAATAATTTGCTAATAATACCTCTCGTTTTGTAGGTTGCTTATTTGACCTGTTGATTATTTATGCTGCTATGCAGAAGTTTTTTTAGTTTAACTAAGTCTCACTTGTTTATTTTTGTTTGTGTTGCATTTGATTTGGGGGATTTAGTCATAAATCTTTTGCCTCGGTGGATTTCCACAATACTTTTTTCTAGGTTTTCTTCTAGGATTTTTATGGTTTAGGTCTGACATTTAAGTCTTTAATTCATCTTGAGTTAATTTCTATATATGGGGAGAGATAGAAATCAAGTTACAGTTTTTGGCAATTGAATTTTTCCAACATAATTTGTTGAATAGTGTGTCCTTTCCCCAGTGTATGTTTTTGTCTGCTTGGTCAAAGATCAGTTGGCTGTACATATTTGGATTTATTTCTGAATTCTTTATTCTGTGCCATGCATCCATGTGTCTCCTCTTGTACCAGTACCATGTGATGCCTTCAGCATTGTTCTTTTTGCTTAGGATTACTTTGGCTATTGTGGCTCTTTTTTGGTTCTATATTAATTTTAGAACTTTTTTTCTAGTTCAGTGAAAAAAATGACATTGGTAGTTGGTAAGGATTGCATTGAATCTGTAGATTACTTTGGGTAATATGATCATTTTAACAATGTTGATTCTTTCAATTCATGAGCATGAAATGTGACTCCATTTGTTTGTGTCCTTTGTGATTTCTTTAATCAGAGTTTAGTAGTTCTTCTTGTAAGATCTTTCACCTCCCTTGTTATATATACAGCTAGGAATTTTTGCTTTTTGGCTGCTGTTATAAGTGGAGTTGAGTTCTTGATTTTATTCTCAGCTTGGTTGCTATTAGTGTATAGCACTGCTACTGATTTGTGTGTGTCTATTTTGTATCCTGAATATTTACCAAATTCACCTATCAAGTTCAGGAGGCTTTTAGAGTAGTCTTTAGAATTGTCTAGGCACAAGATCATATAATTGGAATACAGATATAGTTTGATTTCTTCTTTTACAATTTAGATACAATTTATTTATTTACTTGTTTATATGTTTTGCCCGATTGCTATGGCTAGGACTTCCAGTACTATGTTGGATAGGGGTGGGGAAAGTGGGAATCTTTGCCTTGATCCAGTTCAGAGGGGGAATGTGTTCAACTTTTCTCCATTAAGGATGACATTGACTGTGTGTTTGTCATATATAACTTTTATTATTTTTAGTAATGTTCCCCCGTGCATAGTTTGCTAAGGATATTTTATTTTAAAGGGATGCTGAATTTTATGAAATGCTTTTTGCATCATTTAAATGATAATATAATTTTTTTTTTAAATTCTGCTTATATAGTGGATCACATTTATTGACTTGCATATGTTGAATCACCCTTGCAACCCCGGGATAAAAACCACTTGGTTGTGGTATATTTTTTAAATATACTGTTAAATATGGCTTTCTAATATCTTTTTGAAGATTTTCATGTCTATTTTCATACGGGATATTGGTCTGTAGTTTACTTTTTTTTTTAAATCTTTTCCTGGCTTTGGTATCACTGGTTTCATAGAATGAGTTAGGGAAAATCCCTTCCTCTTTAATCTCACTGAACATCTTCAGTAAAATTAGTACCAGTTTTTCTTTGAAGGTCTGGTAAAATTCAGCTGTGAGTTTATCAGGTCCTGGATTTTTGTTTTATTTTTTTGGTTTTCTGTTAAGGGACTTCTAATTATTATTTCAATTCTGCTAATTGCTATTAGTCTGTTTAGTGTTTCTAGTCCTTCCTGATTCAAGTTTGGAGGGTTGCATGTTTCCAAGAATTTGCATATTTTCTCTAGATTTTGTACTTTATTTGCATAGAGGTATCATTATAGTCTCAAATGATCTTTCGATTTTTCATCATATCAGTGGTAATGTCTCCTCTTTATTTCTGTTTGAACTAATTTGAATCTTCTTTTTTCATTTCTTTCTTAATCTAACAAGCAGCCTATCAATTTTGTTTGTCTCTTCAAGGAATCAACTTTATGTTACATTGATACTTTTTGTTGAATATTTAATTTCAATTTTTATTTTCTTAATTTCAGTTATTTCTTTTCTTCTTCTAGCTTTGGGTTTGGTTTGTTCATGATTTTCTAGTTCCTTTAGGTGTGATATGTAGTTGTTGATATGTGTTCTTTCAGTCTTATTAATGTGAGCATTAAGTTCTATAAATTTTTCTGTGAGCACAGCTTTGACTATGCTCCAGACATTTTAATAACTTGTTTTATTGTTGTCATGCA
Source organism: Carlito syrichta (assembly GCF_000164805.1). NCBI lineage: Eukaryota > Metazoa > Chordata > Mammalia > Primates > Tarsiidae > Carlito > Carlito syrichta. Next base: position 495,017 of record NW_007258912.1, on the reverse strand, counting down.
TTTCAAGAACTTTTTAAATTTCTACCTTGATATCATTGTTGATCCAAGGATCATTTAGGAGCAAATTGCTCAAGTTTTAAGTTTTTGTTTGGTTTCACAAGGTCTTCTTGGAATTAATTTCCAGTTTTATTTTACTGTGATCTGAGAGATTGCGTGACAGGATTTTGATTTTTTTGAATTTATTGAGACTTAATTTGCCTATAATATGGTCTATCTTTGAGAATGCTCCATGCACTGATGAGGAAAAAAAATGCATATTCTGTAGTTTTGGAGAGGAATGTTCTGTAGATTTCTCTTAGTCCCACTTGCTCTAGATCAAAGTTTAACACTTTTTTTGTTGACTTTCTGCTTTATGATCTTTCTATTGCTGTCAGTGGAGTGTTGAAGCCTCCCACTATTACTGTGTTGCTGCTCTATCTTTTTTATCGGTCTAGTAGAATTTGTTTTATAAATCTGGGGGCTCTAGTATTAGGTGCATATATAAAATTGTTATGTCTTCTCATTGGACTGATACCTTTATCAGTATAGAGTAACTATCTTTGTCTTTTTTAGTGTTGCTTATTTAAAGTCTATTTTATCTGATATGAGAATGACTACTTCTGCTAATTTTGGGTTTCCATTTGCAAGGAATATTTTCCCCTAACTCTTTACCTTGAGTCTATAGAAGTCTTTGCAAGTTAAATGGGTCTTTTGAAGGCAGCAAATATTTGGGGGGTGTAATTGTATCTATTCTGCCAGTCTATGTTTACTTTTAGTGGGACACTGAGACCATTTACATTCAGAGTTAATAATGACATATAAGGTACTATTTCATTCATCATACTGGTTGCTACCTGGTTGTTTTTAATTTATTTATTTTATCTGTTTTATTGCAGGCCCTTAAGGCCTGTGAGCATTACAGTTTCCAGTGTTTTTCTAATGGTACATTTTAACCTTTTGTTTCAATATTTAGAACTCCTTTGAGGATTTCTTATTGTGTTGGTCTAGTGGTGACAAATTTCCTCACCATTTGCTTGTCTGGAAAGACTTCATTTTGCCTTCATTTATGTTTTGAGAGAAACAAAATCCTTGCCTGACTGTTATATTTTTTGAGGAGATTAAAGGTGGGGCCCCAATCCCTTTTGGTTGTAGCTTTTCTCATCAGACAGGTTTACCTTTGCAACTTAGTTGATGCTTCTGTCTCACTGCTCTTCAGTTATTTTCTCCTTCACATTAACTTTGCATACCTGGATGACTATATGCCTTGGGGATGATCTTTTTGCAATTAATCTTCTGAAGGTTCTCTGGGCTTCTTGTATGTGGGTGGTTTGATATCTGGCAAACCCAGGGAATTTTCTTCCATTATTTCTTTCAATATATTTCCCAAACCTTTTGCTTTCTCTTCCTCCTCAAGAACACCTATGCTGCTTAGGTTTCGATGTTTTACATAATCTCACATTTTTTGGAAACTTTTTCCCATTCTTTTTATTCTTTTTTTAAATTGTTAATTGGGTTAATTAAAAACTCTGGTCTTCAAGTTCTGAGAGCCTTTCTTCTGCTTGTTTTAGTCTATGGTTAAAACTTTCTGCTGTATTGTGCATTTCCGTAAATGATTTTTTTTTTCATTTTCAGAATTTCAGTTTTTTTAAAAATGTGTCTATCTCTTTGGAGAATTGTTCATACATGTCCTGAATAGTTTTTAAATCTTTTTATGTTGGTTTTCAATTTTCTTCTTTATTAATTTTATAATCAACCTTTTGACTTCCATGTCTGAAATTTCAGACATTTTATTTTGGTTAGGGTTCATTGCTTAAGAGTTGATGTGGTCTTTGGTGGTGTTGGATAACTCTTTTTTTTTTTTTTAATATACTTTCACAATTATTTTTCTGGTTACTTCTCATTTGGTTAGACTATTACTTTTTATTTGAAGTTGGGAGGGCTCTGACCTGTAAGAAACTGTAAGGTTCCTTTGGTTAAATGTAGCCTTGGTGTGGTAAGTTTCTAAATTGTCAGCATTGGCAGTCCTGTTCTGGGCATTCAGGGTGACTGAAGTGACTTGTAAAGTGGTGTTAGCTGGAGTTTGGAATCAGGCCATCCCCAAAGCTGATGTATTATATCTGATGTGGTGGGCTGTAATGTTGATTTCAGCCAGGACATGTTTCTTGTTATAAAAAACCAGATGTGACTGTGGCTGTGAGCTTCCTTCTTGGCATGCATTGCTTTAAGAAAGTGCCCAGCCAACCTAGGCAGATGGTAAAGCTCTGGGGCTTCCAAAGTTCTCTGTTTTGAGCCTTCAAGGGGAGCGTAGGACATCTGAGGGAAGGAGTTTGTTTGAGCACCCCCATCTCCCTGCCTAGAGTGTACACTTTTCTACTACAGTGGGGATTAGAATAGAATCCCAGGACACTGAAGTAACACTGTTGTGCAGGTCAGGTACGAAGGGTTTTTATGACGAGTGAGAGGTTGCTACGGCATTGAGTTTCACCCAACTTGTCACCTTGGTCTCGGGAAGTTTGCCTTGTGAATGTCAAAGTGCAGTCGGCCTGAGTGCCTCAGGTGTTCTCATGGCAGCCTACCACAGCCATGAACTGTCTGTAGCCAAGGAGTTTGCCTTTGGGACCTGTGCTCTCCCAGGTTGGCTAGAAAGCAGTCACCCATAAGGGTTGCATTGCTGGGAAATGGCAGCTGGTGCTGCTCAAGGTTTTCTTTTTTGCACTACTCTGCACGGGCTTTGGCAGAGAATGGTTATGTGTAGGATAGTTCTCCATGAAGAACTGGCATCCTGCACGGCTAAGGGACCCTCCAAATCCACAGAAAGAGCACAAAACCCCTGAATTCTCCCCACTCACCTTCCCCACTGTGTCTGGAAGCCGCCTGTGGACTGTGTTGGTGCAGGTAAGTATTTGGCTATTTCCAACCCAAATCAATGAAATTTTCTCTTCTTTGCACTCTGTGGTTATTATTGCTTCTTTGAAGACTCTTGTTCTCTGAGAGCTTAGGAAATTCTATCTTGGTTTGCTCTATAGGAGAAATTCACTCTAGCTGCTTCACTTCAGTCATCTTAATTCCTCCCATATTTCTAAATTATCTATTCTATTTATACATCCATCTTCCAGTTCTTACATCAGTACCATGCTGTTTTGGTTACTATACCCTTGTAGTATAATTTAAAGTCAGACAGTATGATGTCTCCACGTTTGTTATCTTTACTTAAAATTGCTTTGACTACCTAAGCTCTTTTTTGGTTCTGTATAAGCTTCATGATTTATTTTAAAGTTATGTAAAAAATGATATTTGGATTTTGATAGGATTTTATTTAATCTGTAGATTGCTTTGGGCAGTATGGTCATTTTAATATATTGATTATTATTTTCATCCATGAACTTGGGACATTTTTCCATTTGTTTGTGTCATCCTTGATTTATTTTATCAGTGTTTGTAGCTTTCCTTATAGAGGTCTTTCACCTCCTTGGTTAGGTATATTCCTAAATATTTTATATTTTTGTGACTAATGTAAATGGAATTATGCTCTTGATTTTGTTCTTGGATTGAACATTATTTGTGTATAAAAACACCTCTGATTTTTATAGATTTGCTTTTGTTTGCTTGTTTGTTTATTTTATTATAAAGATATCAGGTACAAGTAAGAATTGCCTATACAAGTAGGCTGCATGCAGGAAAAGTTTGAACCTCCAACTGCTGCTCACTTCCCCGGGTAAAGAACCAGGTACCCTTTCTGTTATGTGCCACCCCTTTTGCCCTCCCTACCCTGGCAGTTCCCAGCAACTGCCAATCTCTCCTTTTTAATAATGATTAATGTTCAGGTCCCACATATGAATGAGAACATGCGATATTCAGTTCTTTTTTTCTGTAATAGATCGTTAAGTATGATGGTCTCCAACTCCATCCAATTTGCTGCAATATCCATAATTTTGTTATTCTTTATGTCTACATAATATGCCATTATGTATATGTACCACATTTTCTTTATCCAGTCCACAGTAGGGTTGGTTTCATGTTATTGCTATTGTGAATACTGCAGCTATAAATGTGGGTGCAGTTGTCTTTTTGGTAAGATGACTTATGTTCCTCCAGGTATACACCCAGGAGGGAAGTTGCTGCATTGTATTTAAGATCAATTTTTAGTTCCTTAGGAATTGCCACACTGCTTTCCATAGACAGATGTTGAACTAGCTTGCACTCCTAACAACAGTATAGAAACATTCCCTTTTCTTTACAACTGCACAAGTATCTGTTGTTTTTTGTACTTATTAATGAGAGCCATTCTTACCAGAGTTAGGTGATATCTCATTCTAGTTTTGATTTGCTTTTCTCTGATGATGAGCAAGGCTGAGCATTTTTTTCATGTACCTGTTGGCTGTTTGTATATCTTCTTTTGAAAAGTGTCAATTCATGTCATTTTCCTACTTTTTCATCACTCTTTTTTTATTATAAAGATGTGGGATACAATTCAGGGTTACGTATACAAACATTGATCATGCAGGTACCTTTGTTGATGAGGTATGCCCCTCCCTCCCCTAGCAGTTTCCCTCAATCTCCAATCCCACCCCCTCCCCTGACAGTTTCCCACTACTGCCAATCCCTCTCTTATAATATTATAATTGTTCAAGGTCCACTTATGAGTGAGAACATAGGGTACTCTGTAATGGGACTGTTTGTTTTTTTCTTTGAATTCCTTGTAGATCCTGGATGTTAGGTCTTTGTCTGATATATACGTAGCAAATATTTGCTCCCACTCCACGGGTTGTCTCTTTACTCTCTTGATGTTTTCTTTTGCTGTGCAAAAGCTTTTCAGTTTAATGAGGTCTCATTTGTCTATCTTAACTTTTATGGAATTCACTTTTTGGGACCTGGTCAACAATTTTTTTGCCTACTCCAATATGCATAAAAATGTTTCCTGTGTTTTATTCTAGGATTCTTATAGTTTGAGGTTTTACATTTAGGACTTTGATTCATTTGGAGTTGATTTTTGTAAATGGTGATATGTAGGTGGAACAGTTCATTTTTCTGAATGTGTGAAACAAGTTTTCCCAACATCATTTGCTAAATATAATATCCTTTCTTTAGTGGTTGTTATTGATGCCTTTGTCAAAGATTAGTTGGTTGAGAGACTGAGTTTTTGCTTCTGGAATCTCTTGCCTGTTCCATTGGTCTATGTGCCTATTCCTGTAAAACTACCAGGTTGTTTTGGTTACTGTAGCCTTGTAGTAAAGCTTAAAATCTGGAAGTGTTCTTTTTGCAAGGATTGTCTTCACCATTTGCGTTATTTTTTGTCTCCATATGAACTTCTGTATTGTAGTTTAAAGGTCTGAGAAAAATGATGCTGGTAATTTGATGAGTATTGCATTGAATCTCCAGATTTTCTTGGGTAGAATAGACATCACAACAATGTTGATTTTTCCATTCCATGAGCATGAAATATTTTTCCATTTGCTTGTGTCATCATTAATTTCTTCGAGCAGCATTTTGCAGTTTTTGTTGTAAAGAGTTTCAACTTCTCTGGTGGGGCGAATGCCAAAATATTTCTTTTTGTATGGCTACTGTGAATGCTATCATGCTTTTTATTTGGTTCTCTGTCTGCTTGTTGCTGATGTATAGATATGTAACTGTCTTTTTCAAATTGACTTTGTAACCCATAACTTTATAAAACTCATTTGTCAGTGTGAGACTTTTGACAGACTCCCTAGTGTTTTCAAGATATAGAATCATATCATCCACAGTAAGGAATATTTTAACTTCATTTTTATTTATTTAGATACCCCTGACTTTCTTCTCTTTACTAATTGCTCTGGTTAGAACTTCCAACCCAACAATATGTTCAACAGGATTGGTGACAGTGGTCATATTTGCTTGTTTCTCATTCTTATGTGGAATGCTCCCAACTTCTGACTATTGGATAAAATGTTGTCTGTGGGTTTATCATAGATGGCTCTTTTTTTCTTCTCTTTTCTTTTTATTATAAAGATGCGGGGTACAGTTCAGGGTTAGGTATCCAAACACTGATTATGCAGGTACCCTTGTTGATGAGGTATGCCGCTCCCTCTCCTAGAAGTTTCTCTCAACTGCCAATCCCACCCTCCCTCCCCTGACAGTTTCCTACTACTGCCCATTCCTTTCTTATAGTATTATAATTGTTGAAGATCTGCTTATGAGTGAGAACATACAGTACTCTGTTCTTTGTTTTTGTGATAGATCACAGAATATGATTGACACTAAATCCATCCAAGTTGCTGTGAAGTCCATATGATTGTCCTTCTTTATGGCTGCATAATATTCCATTGTATATGTGTACCACACTTTTTTTATACAGTCCATCTTCAATGGGCAACATGGTAGGAACCATGTTTTTACTCTTGTGAATAGAGCTGCAACAAATATAAGTGTGCAGGAATCTTTTTTGTAGAATGATTTGAGTTCCTCTGGGCATATTCCCAGTAAGGGAATTGCTGGGTCATATGGAAGGTCAATTTCTAGTTATTTCAGAAATTGCCACACTGTCTTCCAAAGAGGTTGCACTAATTTACATTCCCACCAGCAGTGTAGAAGCATTCCTTTTTCTCTGTATCCTCATCTGCATCTGTTGTTGCTTGCTTTATTAATGTTGGCCATTCCTACTGGGTTTAGGTTTTTCCAGGTAGGTAATCTGAACTTTCTCTCTTGCTGCCTTTAGAATTTTTTCTTTTGTGCCTACTTTGTGTGGGCGAATTACTATGTGTCTAGGGGTTGGTCTTCTCATTTGGTGTCATGTGGGGGTCCTCTGTATCTCTTCTGTTTGGCTGGTCACATCTCTGGTGAAATGGGGAAAGTTTTCTTGGATTGCCTCCTGAAATACTTGCTTCAAGTTGTTTTCCATTTCCCCCTTTTCTTCTGAGATACCAATCAGGCATAGGTTTGGCCTCTTGATGTGATCACATATCTCTTGTAGACTTTGTTCTTGCTTTCTGAGTCTTCTTTCTATGTTTTTTACAGATCTGGTTAATTCCATGTCCTGTTCTCCAAGTTCTGAGATTCTTTCTTCAGCTACATTAATGCCTATCATCTTGTTATTTACTTCCTGGATGAAATTTTTTATTGCCAAAATCTCTATTACAAGTTCTTTCAATGTTATATCTTGTCTTTATTGAGTCTTATTTACTGTTTCCATCCATTCCCAAATCCCTGTCATATTCTGGGGCCAGTCGTTGGTGAATTCCATTGTTTGGGCACCAAGATCTGATTTTTCAGGAGTTTTGTCTTTGGCACACTGGAAATTGCCTGTGGTCTTCCTTTGGTTTTTCCTTATTCATGACGTATCTCTTGTTTTTCTTTTTAGTTCTGTTATTCAGTGTCACTGGAAGAGGCTTTCCCTTCTGACGTTTGTTCAGTCCTCTATTTTTCCCTGGTCCAGGCTCCGGATTTGTTCTATTTTGAAATAGGATGGTGAATGGGAAGCTTTGCTGTCTCTTGTAGTTTTGTGGAATTCAAATGAAGTAGGGGATGGGGCACTAGGATTCAGAAACTACTTGCAAATTACAATGTTCACTTTTTGTGGAATGTGTTCCCTGAGACTCACTCCCTACCACCACTCTATATGATGATGTGAAGCAGAAACCAATGCAAAAAACAATTGAACACACACACAGACATACACACACACCCCACAACAAACTGGAATAATGGCAAAGTGAAATAAAACAAAGAACAACAACAACAACAACAAAAAGAAAACTAAACACACAGACATGTCTAGCACAAAGTGAATAGAGATGAAAAACAGAAAGACCAGAAAAAATAGAAATTCATATCAAACCCTCACACATATATTGACACACACCTTAAAGCAAAAAAATTAAAATAAAAAAAAAACCAGAAGAACAAAAAAGCAAAAACAAACCAACAACAACAAAATTAAAAGATGAATACTCAGTCATTCACATACACACATAAACAGAAAATGACAAATAGAAGAAAGAAACAGAAAAAGAAAAGAAAAAAATATTGGGGGATGCAGAGCAAATCCTCATATACACATTCATGCACAAAGGAAAAGTATTTTTAAAATAGATGAACTAGCCGGGCTCAGTGGCTCAGCCTGTAATCCTGCGCCTTTGGGAGGCTGAGGTGAGTGGATTGCCTGAGCTCACAGGTTCAAGACCCGCCTGGGCAGCGAGACCTCATCTCTACAATAAATCAAAAAATCAACCGGGCGTGGTAGCGCATGCCTGTAATTCCAGCTACTCAGAAGGCTGAGGCAGAAGGATCGCCGAAGCCCAGCAGGTGGAGGCTGCGGTGGCCGGGAGCGGCCACTGCACTCCAGTCTGGGCGACAGAGTGAAACTCCAACTCAAAAAAAAAAAAAAAAATAGATGAACTAACAAACAGGCAAAATTTTTAAAGAATTTTTTAAAACATTAAAATAATTTTAAAAACCTGCCCTCTTGTGATAGATTCTGTAATTGTTCCTCTAATCTGGTCTCTCCCGCAGAGCCACCTCTTTCATTCTCTCCTCAGTGTCCAGAGTAAGGAAGGAGGAGGGACAGTGGACATGGGTGGACCGCAGTCCTCCCTTTCCACTCTCATATGGTCTGGGAGATCTCCTCTGGTGAGGAGGTGTGGGATTGTCTCTTCCCCAGGTATGTACTCATGGGGGGTGGCCCCAGCCAGGTATATACTGGAATGGAGTTCTCCTATTGTGATTGACATCGAGGCTTTGCCTGGGTTTGTCCCTCTTATTGTGGCCCAGCTATGTGGGTCTGACGTTCAGAGGATTGCTGGAGAGGAGGGGTTTGGGTCAGTCACAGACTCACCACTGATCTCTTTGGAGTCTTTCTTCATCCATTTCTGGCCAGACCCTTTGTCCCACAGCTGGATCAGAATAGGGGGTAAGGTGCCTGGAACTCAGCACTTGTCAGGTCCCCCAAAGATTGTGCTTTCAGGATATTCCCTCTGGGTAATGATCAATCCCTGAGTAGTTCATCCGCCAGTCACAGAGTTCAGGTCTGTTGCTCTGTTGTCAGTAAGTTGGAACATTTTCCTGCCCCACCTTCAAGATGGTGGTGGAGTGCCTCTCTTGTTCTCTTCGACGGGACTTTGACTCTGGACTCCCTCCACAGCCCCTTCTGCCAGTGTCCTGCCAGGCACTGAAGTGGTGAGAAAAAGCCTGGAGCTGGCAGTCTCTCCTGCTGCAATGGTGGGGAAAAGCCGGAACAATGGTCTCCCCTTACCACTTTTTCATGGGAAAACTTGTATCCTTAAAACAAATGACACTCAGTTACTGCATCCTGGGAAGAGCCAGGGACCAAGCAGAGAAAATGCTCATGAGCCCCCACTTTGATAGTCTCCTCCAGCATTTTCTTCCCAGGAAGGGTTTTGCTGATTTTTTTTTTAAAGAAAGAAAATGGCACTCGGTTTCTGTGTCCTGGGAATTGCTAGGGTCCAAGCCCAACAGCTGTGGCAGCAGCCACTGCACCAGAAGAACCCTGGCTGCCAGCTCCCTAGCCCTCACTCAGTCAGCCACTCACATGGCCACATGCTCACCCGCATATACACAAAATTTTCCATACACTCATTCACTCATACCGGGACTCACACAGTCTGACTGGATCAGCCACTATCTTCCTGATCTCCCACAGATGGCTCTTACCGTTTTAAGAAATGTTTCTTCTATGCTTAGTTGTTCAGGGGGTTTTATCAAGAAGGGATGCTGGATTTTGTCGAAAGTTTTTTCTGTGTCTAATAGCATAATCCTTTGGTTCTTGGTTTTACACCTATTGATATGCTGAATTATGCTTATGGCCCTGATAATGCTGAACCAGCATTGCATCACTGGAATGAAATCCACCTGGTAATGGTGGATGAGCCTTGAGATGTGTTGTTGAATTCAATTTGCTAGAATCAGCAGGATTTTTGCATTCATGTTTATCAAGGGGATTGACCCGTAATTCCCTTTTTTTGTTGAGATTTTGCCAGGTTTAGGTATCAGTATGATGTTGTCTCCATAAAATGATTTGATGAGCATTCCATTTGTCTTGATTGCCTGGAATACTTTCAATAAAATTGGTATCAACTCCTTCTAGTATGTCTTGTAGAATTCAGCTGGGAAGCTCTCAGGTCTGCGATTTTATTTGGTGAGTAGATTTCTTATGACTGAGTCAATTTACTGGATTTTATTGGTCTGCTTAAAATTTCAATTTCTTCTTGTTTCAACCATGGATGGTTGTGGATGTAAGAAAGTGTTCCATTTCCTTTAGGTTTTCTGGTTTATTTGCATACAGATATTCATAATAATCTCTGATAATCTTTTGAATTTCTTCAGGTCCAATTGTGACTTTGCCTTTTGCATTTCTAGTTATGTTTATCTGAACATTCTCCCATTTATTTATTTATTTATTTATTTACTTATACATCTGATAAGGGGTCAGTCAAGTATATTTATGCTTTTCAAGAACCAGCTTTTGGTATTGTTCTTTTATAATATTTTTTCTTCTGTATCCTGCAACTGTGATTTTGTCTTGGAGATCTGGATTCTTCTGCTCAAGTTAGGATTTGGTGATCTTGCCTTTCCAGCTTATTTAGGTGTGACATTAGGCTGTCTACTTGTGATCTTTCAGTTTTCTTGATCGGTGACTACAATACTATGAATTTTCCTCTTGAGACTTCTTTCTTGGCATCCCAGAGGTCCTAATGTGTCTTTGTTTTTGTTTGTTTTCAGGAAACGTCTTATTTCTGTTTTGATTTCCAGGATGCTATACATAATCCCATATTTCTCATAGGCACTGCTCCTTCTTCTGAATTCTTTTTTATTTATTTCTATGTTAATTTGAAGGACCTGTCTTCCAGCACTGAGATTCTTTCTTCCACTTGGCTTAGTCTACTTTTAATAATTGAACTGTGCTTTTTACCTTTATACATGAGATTTTTAAAAATTTTTTTGTTTATTTTTAGTGCTGTCAATCTTTCACCTTCTAAATTCTTCTCCTAATTGCTGTGTGTGTGTATGTGTGTGTGTGTGTGTGTGTGTGTGTGTGTGTGTGTGTGTGTGTGTATGTGTGTTTGTGTATTTGTTTTAGTGTATTTCTAATATTGCCTTATGGTCAGAATTGTGTTCTGTAATATTTTTATGTTTTAAAATTTATTGAGTATTTCGTTTTGCTAAGGTATTTTGAAGTTGTTTAAATTGACAATGAAATAATGACTTTAAGGGGCATTCTCTGTACTCAAGAAAAAGTATTTGATGTGCACATATTAGAACAACCATATTAATTATATTTTTCAGATTTTATATATATAGCTACATAGGGTTTATCTAATTGTTCCGAAAAACAAAGATGTGCCATAAATCAGTCACTGTTTTTTTCTATCAAATTTCTTTTATATTTTTAGATGTATGTATTTATTATATTATTTCAAATAGCTTTTCAATATGTATAAATTTATGTTTTTCAGTTCATAAATATGCATGAATATTAATGTCCATTGCAGAATTTAACTTTCATAATCATAAAGTAACTCATTCATGTGACTTTAATAATCATTTACTTTCTGCTTTTTGAATTTTGAGCATAAGCTTTTCAGGCAAAATATAGTTAGAATTGAATTTCACTCAGTTGGAGAGCATTTAAAACTGTTTAATAGTTTTGTCAATTTTTATTCACCCTTATAATTATGAGTTTAGTCTTCTGTCTTCTTCTTGGAAATAATCTTTTCTACATCCATTTGGTTTTTCATTTATTTTCTAACCATTGATGCATAATCTATGCTTTCTTTTATTTTTTTATCTAGACATTTGAAAAAAGGTATTTTCACTCTTCAGTTTCATTAGTGGTCATTTGTATCATGTTAAATTGAATGCATAGGGATATACTGATCTATTTGACACTTTCAGAAACAAAATGATATAGATAAGATTTCTCTGTAACATGAAAAAAATGAACACTTAAGGCTTTCTACATTTTATTTCTAGATTTTAGAGGTTGCAGTTTTGTTCAAGACTAAAATTTAAATCTGGTAGCATTTTGTAACCATAGTTATTTAAATATATTAGATTAAATTTTTTGTTATGTGGATTTAATGCACACGATTATTTCTTTCATACACCAACTCTCCTATTCATTTGTTTATTAACTTTTATTCTATTTTTCAGTTGGATAGATTATGTCTTGAAGCAGATTTATCAGAATGGGGACAGAATTGGTATACTTCTTGATTTTTTCATGTGCAAAATATATATTGAAACTTGTTCTGATGATGTCACACATGTATGAGAAAATGAAGGGGTATAAAATGTGGGGTTCTTTCCTTGTTCCCTAAAAATCTCTGTAGATACCTATTTCATTCTGGCAACTGAGGTTGCTGAGGAAAATTATCTTTTGAATAATTTACTCCATATACCAAAATTTTTGGAGTCTTTATTTTTTTACATTTCACAGTGTGCAGTAAATTTTGGTATTGATGCTGATCAATGTTTTATTAGTGCTTACTTATACATGAAAAGCCTATTTGAAGCACCAAATCACTTTTTGTTGTTGTTGTTTTAGAAGTTTTTCTCCATTATAGTTTTGCCTATTTTTTCTTTTTATTTGTTCTAGTTTTAACTTCTGGCATACATATCAATTATTGATGAGTCAAATCTTTATTGCCTGTATTCCACAAATATTTTTCACTAATGGTTTCCATTTATTTTTGCATGTTACTGCATTCAATGAAAAGTTTTTTTGTTTTCTTTGTTTGTTTGTTTTTGAGTTGGAGTCTCACTCGGTCGCCCAGACTGGAGTGCAGTGGCCGCTCCTGGCCACCGCAGCCTCGACCTGCTGGGCTCCAGCAATCCTTCTGCCTCAGCCTTCCGAGTACCCGGAATTACAGGCATGCGCTACCACGCCCAGCTGATTTTTTTGATTTATTGTAGAGATGAGGTCTTGCCAAGTTGCCCAGGCGGGTCTCGAACCCGCGGGCTCAGGCAATTCACTCACCTCAGCCTGCCAAAGGCGCGGGATTACAGGCTGAGCCACCGAGCCCGGCTAATGAAAAGTTTTTATGTATCATCAACAAGGGCACCTGCATAATGAACATTTGCATACCTAACCCTGAATTGTACCCACATCTTTAAAAGAAAAAAAAGAAAATTGGTAATAAGCAAATAAATACTAACCAGTTTATTTAGATCATGCTGAGTATATGGCATATGTGACCCAACCAAGAGCAGAAGATGAATTAGGAGGGTTAAAATGAACCTGTGATTTACTAAGTGGAATATATGAAAAATCATCCTAAAAAATAAAATGTGGTCAGGCTTGGTGGCTTAGCCTGCAATCCCATCACTTTGAAAGGCTGAGGCAAGTGGATTGCCAGAGCCTGTAGGTTTGAGATCAGCCTGGGCAACTTGGCAAGACCTTGTCTCTACAATAAATCCAAAAGAAAAAGAAAATTAGCCAGGCATGGTAGCACTCACCTGTAGTTCTGGTTACTTGGAAGGCTGAGGCGGAAGTATCACTGGAGTCTAGCAGGTCAACACTTGGTTGACCTGAGTGTGCCACTGCACTCTAGCCTAGGCAACAGAGTGAGGCACCAACTAAAAAAAAATAATAATAAAATAAAATTCAATGAGATGTATAAAAAAATTTTTTTATGTATCTTTATGTCTTTAATTTTGTTTTACTTATTTTGTTCATTTCATTTGTTTTTACTTAAAATTTTTATGACCAAAAATATGCCAATTTTTTTTGCATTAAAACCCACCTTACATTATTTTAAATCCTCATATAAACATAAAACTTGACGCTGGCATTTTTTTATTGTAATAGGTGAAATTTAATACCTTTATCAAGTAGTTGTTGAAAATTTGTATTCTTTCTATTTCTTTGATAGAGCAAACACTATGATCATTCAGAAAGGTATAATTGCTTAAGCTTTTCTAGTGAACAAGGTCACTGTTTTTTACCACTTAATTCAACTTCTCTGATATATTTTCTCTAGCTAATATTTCAAAGATTGGATATTGATTTTGTCTTTATCTTGGCATTTTTGTTAATCAATTTAATAAGTGTAACTGAAGATGAAAAGAGAACACTCAAATCTCATAAGAAATGTGGCTCTAATTCCATGGGTTTAGTTGTACTCAAGAAATTAGAAGACACTTAGGTGATACAAACAATAAAATTTAATCATGTCATTTTAATAATAATTTATACTGATGCAGGCTTTTACTTTTTAGTAACATCTAATTTTTAGTGAAATTTTACTTGATTTTGTTTTGTTGAAGTAAAAGATGTTTAAAATTCAATTTCTTTTCTTGTTTTGAATCAATCTTTACTATTAATAGTATATGTTAAAACTTTTATGTTATACATGTTGTCACAGTTCAGTTTTACTCTTTCATAGTCATTATCTATCATCTATCTATCTATCCATATGTGTATATCTATATATCTATATCTAGATATATATAGACATATATCTGATCCTAATAACATGCATCCTTTGTGAGCATAGGGTTCTTTGTTCCCATTTTCTATTACCAATGTTTACACTACAAAGTAGACTACTAATATTTGTTAAATTAATGGTTATTTGTCAAAATTTAATTGTTAAACTTTAATTCCACAAAACTGTATGTATCATTTTAATGGTTTGTAGCTCTTTTCAATTTTATTCAAATTTATATTTTAAAAATTTATAAACTTATATAAAAGTTGAGAAAATAGTACAATATCCATATAGCATTTATGTAAATACACTGTTACATGCCACTGAATATACTTTAATTTTCTTTTTTTCTCTATTGATATATTACAGTTTTGCTGAACCATAAGAAAACAGGTTGCACACATTATAGCACTTTATTCCCAAACATGTAAGCATGTTTCTACTAAGAAAAAGAGATTTTCCTACATAACTGCATTGCAATAATCATACTCAAGAAATTTAACATTGAGATGGTATATGCCATTATCTAATATACAAGCCATTTTCAAATGGGGAAAAGACCAAATAATGTCTTTTATAACTTTCTTTATTTTTAAACTAGAAGCCAAAAAAAGTGCACGCTGCACTCTGTTAACATGGCTCTTTATAACCCTTTTTGTTGTTGTTTTGTTTAAAGAGTCTAAGCCACTAGTTTTTCAGAAAGCACCTCAATATTGAATAGTATATCTTTTTGTTACTTGATGGCTAGATTCAGCAATGTACAGTTTTAAAAGATAATTATTGTTAAAGTAATATTCACAATGGAAAATGGACAATACCCCTAAGACACGTTTTATGGTCTATTCTTGTCAAATGTCTATGTGAAACAAATTGTGCCTTCTTCAAATAAATCTTCAACCTAGTTACACCAACATCAGAAAATTTAGAAAGAAAAGCAAAAGGCAAATTCTGAAATAATATGGTAAATAATAATTCTATATGGGTAAATCAATGAAATCTATCTTTATAAATTTACTTTAAGTAAATAATTTTCTAATTCTAAATATTATTTTTTTTGAAAATTCTGCTGAAATAATCCCTATCAGAAAACGTTATGTTTTTTAATTGTAGGTTAAATTTTACATTTCTCAAAAATTACCACAAATCTCTAGAAAAATAGGTTTATATTATTGTTGATTCCAGATTTTGGCAACTGTAGCACTTGATAAATTATAATATGTTGTGACTGATTTAAATCAATATTGTAGGTACCAGGGTGACTTTTTATTATTATTCAAAGTTTCCAAGTTATGCGGAGCTAAATAGTCATGATTATGCTTGCATCTCTAATAAAATGCAGTTTTCTTATAAAAACTTTAATGAATCAATAAGACATTAATAGTAAAGCAATGTGGATCTTATATACATTTATTTTATTTCTTTATTTTATTTTGATTTTTAAGATGTAGCATACAATTTGGGGTAAGATCATTGTACAGGTAAAGTATGAGCCTCTCTTTGGTCCCCATTTCACCTGCTTTTAGTTCAGGTACCCTTATTGATGAAATGTGCCCCCTCATGTATATTTAAAATGTAAAAAATCTAAAAAGCCTTTTTGTTTATACATTATACCTAAAGATAATTAAATTGTTCTGTTTAAATTGCTGTTTTATTATTTTTTTTTAATTTTAAAGATGTCGGTTACAATTCAGGATTAAGTATACACATATTCACTATGCAGGTACATTTGTTGATGAGGTACGCTCCCCCCTGCAGATTCCCACTACTGCCAATCCCACCTTTCCCCTGCCCCCTCCCCACAGTTCCCCGCTACTGTCAATCCTTTTCTTATAGTATTACAATAATTGTTCAAGGTCTGCTTATGAGCGAGAACGTTTGATACTCAGTTCTTTGTTTCTGTGATAGATCACTCAGTATTGTAGACTCTAAGTCTATTCAAGTTGTTGTGAATTTCATAATTTTGTCCTCCTTTATGGCTGCATAATATTCCATCGTGTATATGTACCACATTTTTTTAGACAGTCCTCTTTCAATGGGCAGCACGGTTGGTTCCATGCTTCTGCTATTGTGAATAATGCTGCAATAAAGATATGTGTGCAGGTATCTTTTTCATATAATGATTTGAGTTCCTCTAGGTATACTCCTTCAGTAAGGGGATTACTGGTCATATGGAAGGTCGATTTTTAGATCTTTTAGGAATCGCCCAACTGTTTTCCACAGAGGGTGTATTACTTTACACTCCCACCAACAGTGTAGAAGTGTTCCTTTTTCCCCACATCCTCTCCAGCATCTGTTGTTTTTTGGGGGGGGGGGTTGTTTTTGTTTTTTGAGTTGGAGTCTCACTCTGTTGCTCCCAGCCACCGCAGCCTCGACCTGCTGGGCTCCAGCGATCCTTCCTCCTTCACCTTCCAAGTAGCTGGAACTGCAGGTGCGCGCTACCACACTTGGCTACTTTTTGATTTATTGTAGAGATGAGGTCTCACCAAGTTGCCCAGGCGGGTCTCGAACCCGCGGGCTCAGGCAATCCACTCACCTCAGCCTCTCAAAGGCGTGGGATTACAGGCTGAGTCACCAAGCCCGGCTGCATCTGTTGTTTTTTTGAGTTATTGGTGATGGCCATCCTGACTGGAGTTAGGTGGTATCTCAGTGTAAATTGCTCTTCTAGATGCTACTTTTAATTAGTTGCACTTAAACCTGAATAATAGTGGGCATGAATTTGCAAATGACATTTGTTACTGTGCCTTGCACTCACAGTGCAAAGTAAGTAACAGGAGCAATGAATTGCAGACATATAAAGTATAGTATAATACTACTAGCTCCTTTTTTTACAGAAACTTAAAATGCATATGCATACATTTTCATGGAAATAATAAAGAAGAAATGAAATGAATATGTAAAGAAGAAATGTATATGTAAAGAAGAAATGAATATGTAAAGAGATGAATATGTAAAGAAGAAATGTAGATGAGAATTCCTTGTCTTCTTCCAGGGTATTATGAGTTTAAAACGTGAATTGTGTAAACTCCCTACTTTATTCCTGCTCTGTGTTTTGAAGAGTGGTGTCGAATAAAATTAACCCTTTATTTATTCTGATTTATAAGTATACATTTTCACAATGCTTGCCTTTTTAATTGGCATACAAGGGGGACCCCCAAAAATCAAAATTATTTTTTGGAGAGTGGGCCCTTAGTAGTACAGGCTTCCTCCACCTGATGAGTGCTCTGGAACCCCACTGGCATCAGTGCACCAGCTAGGATTGTCATGAGAGGTTGCATTTGGCTTCAGTGAATTTTTTTTGGAGATTCTTTTAACATGTTTGCTCATTTCATGATGGGTGATTTACGAGCACATCTGTCCACATTGTATGTTCAGCAGTTTTTGACCAAAAACGGCATGACCCCCATGCCTCATCTTTCCTATGCACCTGGTTTAGCCCTGAACAATTTTGTTTGTTTCCTCAGATGAAAAATGTCCTCAAAGAGAAATGTTTTGCTGATGTGGAAGAGATGAAACAAAAAATGGTAGAAGCACTAAAAGGCATCACAACTGTTGAGCTTAAAAACTGTTTTGAGCAGTGAAAAAAGCATCTTGATAGGTGTATTGCCTCAAATGTACAGTACTTTTAAGTTCACTGAAATTTAAACTTGTAAGAATAAAAATACAATTTTTTATAAATAAATTCCATTTTGGAGGGTTTCCTCATAATGATTAGCACTTTTTAAAAAAAATTTAAAGCAGGAATTTGCTTATTTACTTATTTTTCCATTGATCTATACTTTTTTTTTTAAGTTTGGATTGCATGATTTTTTCCTCTGTAACAATTCAAAATAAAAGCCTTGAAAGAATTAGACGCCTTAAGCAAATAAATACAAATAGATTGGAAATGTCTTGTCTCTGACAAGATAGTGACCTACAGAAGCTGAATGCAAACAATGTAGATGTCACAAAGTGAGAGAGAAGTCGATGGATCTCAGAACCAAACATAAAAATGAGAACTACTCAGAGATTCAAAAACCGGTTGAGCTCTGTTATGGTAGAGGAAATAAACTGCTTTCACAGAAGAAGATCATACACCAAGGGCAAGAGATAAGAAAGGTCTGTTTGTGCACCCTTCTTTCCCGTGCATTTACCTGAATGGATCATTGCCTGTCCTCTTACCAATATGAAGGAATAAAACAACAATACAAAATGAGCAGAAACCAGAAACAGCTGTGTAATATCAGGGCAGTGTTAAATCCCAGTTGGGAAGAGGGTGACATCATAAATTCAGGTCAAATAGGCCTCTGAACATTTCTTACACTCAGCCTTTGAGTTAGATAGTAATAATCAAGGAAGGCGGCTCTTAGATAAAACACTTCATGATTCTAAGTTATAGTAATGCTTTCTTAAGGACAGATAATCCAAAAGAATGTTACTGAGCCTAGATTTTAAGATCCTCATCTGAATGGTTACACTCACCCTCCAACACACCTACACACACATCAGTAATTGTCAGGGGTAGGAGGAAGGAATTAATAAATAGAGAATTTGTAGATCAGTAAAAAAACATTCTGCATGGTATTATAATGGTGGGTATATGCCATTATGCATTTATACAAACCCATAGAATGTATACCACCAGGAGTGATCCCTAATGTAAACTATGAATTTTGAGTGATAGTGATACGTCAATGTAAGTTCATACATTGTAACAAATGCATCACTCCGATAGGAGATTTTGATAGTGGGGGAGGTTGTGCATGTGTGAAGGATAACTTTCTGTACTTTCTGCTCAATATTACTGTGAATTTAAAACTGCTCTAAAAATAGTCTATTACAAAAATCAGTGATGAAAGACTAAATTGTTTTTTATTAAGAAAACTGCCTCATTATATGCTCAAAAAATAAAGTGACATTCCCTATATCAAAGTAAAGTAAAATCCACATTAGAATTTGAAGAATGGGTTCAGGGATATACATTTTAAAAAGTACCTTAAGTAGATTCTAACTGGCATCTCTAGTTAACAATCCAATCTTACCTTTGTTACTCTAATATCTAGCACAATAATTTGGTTTGTGACATGCTTTGGCATTTGGCCGAAATTCTATTGCCATGTATATAATGACTTTTAAAATGCATAATTACTCATAAAAGAATTGGGTCATATCAGAGGGCACCGAGAAACTCTAAATGAGGGAATGAGAGGAATTTTATATTAAGAAAAAAGTTTTTGTGAAAATTGTAATACTATGGAGTTGAATTTTTAAAAGAGATAAAAATAAGTTATTTTAAAAGGAATCATTAAAGACTAACAAACTAAGACATAGCCATGGAAATAATAGGAATTATTATTAACACTTAAATTGTGCATACTGTGTTGCAGGCATCATTCTCAGTGTTACACATATGTTAACTAATTTAATCCTCATAAAAACTTTATTAGGCAGGTGCCATTATTATTTCCGTTTTACAAATAAAGAACCAGAATAGACATAGATTAAGTGACTTGCTCAAAGTTTCACAACTACTGGTACTATAGCTGGGATTCAAATCCAAACATTCCATTCTGAGTCTATATTGTCAACACTGCACTAAATACAAACTATGCCAAATTAGTTTTTAAAAATGTGAAAAAAAAGTTAAAGTAAAAACTAGACAAGAAAAAATATAGAAGAGTATAGAATTTTAAGAAAGCGTATAAATCAGATAATATAAGGGAAAGGTAGGAAAGAAAAATAAATGGGGCTGAAATCATAAAAGCAATTCAACAAATATATTTTTAAGTACAGTCATGAGTGACTTAATGACAGAAATATGTTTTGTCATTGTGCAAACATCATGCATTGTATTTACACACACTTAAATGGTACAACCTACTACACATCTAGGATACTACACTAGTATAGCCAGTTGCTTCTAGGCTCCAAATCTGTACAATATGCTACTTTACTGAATACTGTAGGCAATTATAACACAGTGGCAAGTATGTATGTATCTAAACATGTCTAAATAGAGAAAAGATACAGTAAAATATGGAATTATTATCATATGAGACCACTGTTGTATATGTCATCCTTTGTTGACTAAAATGTTGTCATGCAGGACATGACTGACCATATATGAACCAGGTGGTGTTCTATATGCAAAGGATAACTCAGGGAAAAATAAACCAGGAAAGTTGGGAGTACCAGTGTTAATGAAATAGATCTGGATTCCCTGATTGGGTTGATTTTTTTGACTTATCAGAGGACTTCACCCTACAGCAGTAAACCACCTTTAACGGGAATCCTTTTCAGACTATCTGTGGAAACAGGGAATATGGCTCCTGAATTCAGTAAATATGCACTGCTGAGCTGAAGGGATATTTAGCAGCTTTACCAGAGAATCCTTTCTTGTTACTGCAAACACCTTTTCATGTTGTGTTTCTCCAACTAGACAGAATTGCTCACTAATACTGATGACTTTGTTTTCTGGTTATTTTTCTTATCTTTTTCCAATAATTAATTTTAGAATTAAGATTTTTCATACACAAAAAGGAAAATAATAGTGTCATAAAAGGCACAAGCAATCTTTACATATTTTCTCTTTCCCAGTGACTCAGTGATATACAATGTTTGAAACAAAAGCATGCTAATGACAAGAGCTTTACTATTATTTACAATTAACCCTAAGTGGCCAAAGAAAAAGTGCCACGTATTTATCAAGAAATTAGCATATACTACCTATTTCTAAAATGAGCAGCTGCACAAAATATTGATGAAAGTTTCAGTGTTGCAAAATAGGTAAAAGTCAGAATGTATTCTGTATAGGTCTAATTAATTCAAATATTCCTTTTCTAGATAGAGAAAATAAATTTAAACCTCAGTTTAAAATGTATTCAACTCAAAGATTATGAAATTCATGTAGAATCGTAAGTTTAATTGCTTATGAGGGTTCATTACAGACCCAATTTAATCTTCAAAATCTTAAAGATTGATACTTACTTTTAATAGGGAAATTCTATCTCTACAATGAAAGGTGAAAATTGCGATTTGTTTAATTTTTCATGTGTCATAGTATAACATTGCTTGCATGAGCTATTGCTATCATTTGAAGCAATTTATGATTTTAGGGATATTTGTGATGTGTGTTTCTTCACTTACAGAGATCCTCTCTTCTTTGATGAGAGGAAAGAAGTATTTCATTTTCTTTAAATATGAAAGGAATAGATATAGCTCATCAAAAGCTCATCAAAAGAAAATAGAAAATTCACAGCCTAATCAATTTCTTTTATCTTGAGTCACAGTTTCTTCTCTAACTACTTTCTCCAGAGACAATGATACACATAGAATATTATGTTTCTTCCATGTAATTCTTTTTCTGTATGTTGTTATATTTGTGTAACTTTCTTCATCTCTTCTATTCTGGAAGCTCTACAGTACTATTTACTCATCTGAATAGATGAGGCAAACATTGTACTTTAATTTTGATTAATTATGAGTCTTGCCGGGTTCAGTGGCTCAGCCTGTAATCCCAGCATTTTGGGAGGCCGAGGTGAGTAGATTGCCTGAGCCCACGAGTTCGAGACCCGCCTGGGCAACTTGGCGAGACCTCATCTCTACAATAAATCAAAAATTAGCCGGGCGTGGTAGTGCGTGCCTGTTCTTCCAGCTACTTGGAAGGCTGAGGTGGGAGGATCGCCGGAACCCAGTATGTCGCGGCTGCGGTGACCAGGAGCGTGCCACTGCACTCCAGTCTGGATGACAGAGTGAGACTCCAACTCAAAAAAAAAAAAAAAAGTATCAGTCTTATATCTGCATATCCACTTTTACTGCCATAAAATGCCTATGCAACTCCTAAGATTTCCAGCTGCCTAAGGGGTACAACTTTTATCTTATTTGATTATGAAACATTGAGTAAATTGTGGGAGTCGATTTTAGCTGACAATTGCTATTTATGCAAACATTCCAAATTGTTGGCTCCATGTTTTTGTGATAAGATATAAGTATCCTGAACTCACTATCTAAACTGATTGTAAAAAAAAAAAAGAGTCATCATCTACAAAAATATTTGTGCGCCACTATAACTGGCTCTTTTTTTTTTGAGACGCAGTTTAACTATGTTGTCCAGGCTGGTCTCAAACTCCTGGGCTCAAGTAATTCTCCTGCCTCAGCCTCCCAAAGTGCTGGGACTACACACAAGAGCTACCACCCACAACTTCTTAAGATCTATAATGAGTCAAAAAAACAACATCCCCTAACTCCACTTAACAGGAAAAAATGAAGTTGCTTTTCTAATGACATAAAACTGTGCATTAAGTATACAGGTCAAATTTCATGTTTATCTACTAGTTATCTTTCTCCCACAGTTTGACAGACATAAAGCCTTTGGTCACATATTAATCATCATTATTAACTGTTCATCTCCTGTTTCAATCAGTATTGTGAACTGTTCATCTCCTGTAAATTCAGTGGAAGATCTCAACCACTTCGTCAGTAGGATAAATAGCTTACCACCATTTTCCCTAAAACACTCCATGGTCTGTTTGAATGCAGCATGATGGGCATCCATACACAGAAGTCTATTTTATAGTGAAATACACTGTTCCTCCAGCAATGTATATCAGATCACTTGATGTAATTTTCCTATTTAACAGCAAGACTACTGAAGAATCAGATTGAAGAAGCTTCTCTAAGGTATCTCAGAGGTATCTCAGAGGCCTGAAGAAAAAAAAATGTAAGGGCAAATGGTTGGGACTACAGACCCCTCACTCCACTTCAGCCAAAGCTTCATCATTTTGATGTGTTTATTTTAGCTGGGTTCTATTCTAAAAGTGTGTTTGAAAACCACCAATACAAGGTCATAGAGTTAAATAATGTATAACTAAATTCTTTTAAATCTGCCTAATGCTTCCTGATTTCTACAGGAAACATATACTCAGATTTTAAAAATTTGCCAGTCATCATGTGTGTTATATAGTAAACCCTTTTGAACTTCACATTCATTTTTTTCTAACTAGTCCTACGATCAGTAACTATATGACTATTTTGATCAATTCTTATCAATACAATAACTATATCTAGTTCTTACTGGACATTAAAAAAACAAATTGGCATTGATCTAAACTTAGGAGTATAACCCTATATAGTGTCTTTATATCTATATGAACTTGCATTTATGTTAAAAATAATTAGTCCAATTCCCTCATTGCCCACCTTTCTCACTTTCTAAGTGATTTAATAATGAAAAATTAGGCTGTTTACATTGTTAGCAGCAAAGTCATAGGAAAAGTCTTGTAAGAGCTAACACTAATTTTTAAAAGGTGAACTAGGACAAAAATAAAGCAATGTTTTGTGCAGTAAATAAATTTATTTGACCTTCCTTGGACATTAAAAAATGTTTGACAGCAATTTCACAAATAATAATTCCACAGATATTTCAAAATTCTAACACTATTTAATTTTTAAAATAACAATTACAAAATATTATTTACATGAATAAAAAACTTTTTGTTTTCAAGATGTGCACAGCAGTATTGGTTGGGTTTTAAGGTTTTTTTTTTCATTATAAGATGTGGCAAAAATGATGTTATAAAAATATAATGTAAAATTTGAGATCTTACATATGGAAAGAAATAAGCACTAAAACTAATACTCTTTAAAAAGCAACTTCTCCCCCAGAAAGATAAGAAGCTATCAATATTTATTTTTGTCCTGAGTTGTTTTTAATGAGTATGGTTATTTACAATTTTTGCTGTACAACTACTGTTTTCTTGGCTGCATTATGGAGAAGCAAAGGTACTTATATTCACCGTGATTCATCCTGTCATAGGACCTTTGCACTTGCTGGATTTCTTGTCTGCAATTTTCCTTCTTTGCTTCTTATCATAATTAAATTGTATTTCTACATCAGTTCTTAGCTCAAGTAACAGAGCTAAAAGAAAATTCTCAACTTAAGTGATTTAAAATGCACTATTCACTTTCTTCTTTCTCTCATCTTCTGTTTTGCTTCCTAAAGAATGAATAGGTTGGTCACCAACTTTGCATATAAGGATGAGAGCATTACACTATCTGGAGAGAACACAGCAATGAGATAACAGGAGTCTGAGTCCCTCAGAATATCCTGGAGCAAAGTCATCATGTCAGTCTTGGGTAGTCTTCTTCTGGATTTTTATTTGAGAGAATGTTTTTATCTTGCTCAATTCACTGTTATGTAGAAATCTTTCTTAATTTCAGCTGAAATGAACTGTTTATAGACTTGGATAACATAATCCATCACACCTTCAAGACACTTATTCAGTTTTTAACTTTGTAAAGTGATTAAATATTTCATTAATATCTGCTCCTCATCCCTTTTCAGATAGTATGTTTTATGGAGGCAAGGACTATATTCACTACTGAATTCCAATTACCCCAGCAGAAAGCAAATTAAGTATCTTGAAGATAAGATAGGATGGAAGGAGGAAAGGAGGGAAAGAAGAAAAGAAGGCAGACGGGTAGAAAAACTTGTTAAATGTGCAAGTTTATCTATACTCTCTATACCTCTCAGTCTCCCTTCTTTCATCTCCTCAATGGTATAGTCTGCATCTTAAGTGTACTCTATATGTTTAGGTTATTTTCACTTTTAAACACTTTTTAGCAGGTAATCTAATAAATCTATTATTATCACAAGTCTTCTTATAGTCATTTATGTTTTAACAAAGATAAAAGACATAAGTGGAAGGAATGTTATAAGTGAAATAATTCAATTATTTATCATATAATTCCTTGTAGAAGCTAATCCAAAAAAATTGTTAAAACATTACATGTTTCTTCTTCAAAAAACCTTATTTGAGGTTGCCCATATAGATATCCTCAAATACCATCTTTCACTCCAAGGATATTGGTATCTGCTACTTGTGTGTAGCTGCCTTATTTAGAAAATATTGCCACATTCTATGAAGTTAATGTCTTCAGTGAAAGAAAAAAGAACCTGAGACCAAGGATTTCATCCCAGGAAAGAATAATAAAAGTGAAAAAATTTTAGCTACACTGTTCTTTAGACACAGAAGTTGACAGACATTATGCTGGATATTTTTTCCCATCATGAATGAAAATGAGAAGAAATTTAGATTAACCTTAATCTAGAATTTTTTTTATGTGCATGGATGTTTCTATGCTTCTTTGATTGTATATAGATGGTATTAAAAAGTCCATGTTAAAAAGTCCATTTCAAAAAATACAAATGATCGAGTGCTAAACTCTTTGAAACATTTATTTTGTGGATTTTTCTGTGATTTTTTTTCTCCACCAGGGAAGGACTAGAACTCTATTATCAGATAATTAGAACTTTAAGAAAATATTTCTCATTGACACAGAATGCATGCCAGCTTCACAACTGCTTTGATTTCAAGGAATACTTTTTTTAGCAAAAAAATTGACACATAACTCAGATCAACCAAAATATTATGATTATGATGCAGCTTAGATTTTGGTGGTGATAAATAATTTGTATTATTTGTAGTGAAGATAAGGGGTAAAGATAAAATAATAAAATTGAGAAAAAATGTAATATAATACATAATGGCAGGCGGTGACAAGTGCTATGAAGAAAAATAATGCAGAGAAAGAGGCTACTGAATTGGGAGCTATTTCATATATGATAGTAAAGAAAGGTCTTTCTGAGGAAGTGACATTTAAGTAGACACTTGATTTGAATAAAATGCGGGAGGTTTGATGGTGAAGAATATTCTAAGCAAGGATAATAGCAAGAGAAAATTTCTGAGGTAAGAAAGAATGTGATGTTTTTAAGACAATAAAACCAGGATGGACAGAGTAATAAGAAAATGATAGCAGATGAGGAGCTAGATCATGTAAGGCCTTGTTGCTCATGGTATGGGATTTGGATTTAACTCAGTAACTGGACAGCCACTAGAGACTTCAAGAGGCCCAGATTTGACATTTTGTGAGTCATTTTGATTGTCATGTGGAAAACAGTGTTAAAGAATGCAAGAGAAGAAACAGGGACAACAAGTTAGGTGCCTATTGTAGTAACCCAGATAAGAAATATTATTGGCTTGAACAAGGGTGATAATGGTAGAGGTGGTGAGAAGTAGTCAAACTCGGGACATATCTTTAAAACATAGGTAAAAGTATTTGTTAATGGTTTAAATATAAAATGTTAGAGAAAGCAAAGAATCAAGAGTGATTTCATCTCTTAGCAAATTTCAAGTATACAATATTAATAACTATAGTTACTATGTCATACACTATTTCTCCAATGCTTATTCATCGTATAACTGAAAATATGAGTCCTTTGACCGGTATCTTTTATTTCCCTGCCAACCCCCAGCTTCTGGTAAACTTCATTCACTTTCTGTTACTATGAGTTTGACTCTTTGGAGATTCAGCATATGAGATTATGAAGTATTTGTGTCTGGCTCATTTCAATTAGGCTAATTTACTCCAGTCCATTCATGTTGTCACAAATGGCAGTATTTCCTTCTTTTTTTTTTTTTTTTTTTTGAGTTGAAGTCTCACTCTATCACCCAGACTGGAGTGCAGTGGCCGCTCCCAGCCACTGCAGCCTCGACCTGCTGGGCTCCGGCGATCCTTCCACCTCAGCCTTCCGAGTAGCCAGAATTACAGGAGCACGCTACCATGCCCAGCTGATTTTTTGATTTATTGTAGAGATGAGGTCTCGCCAAGTTGCCCATGCGGGTCTCGAGCCCGCGGGCTCAGGCAATCCACTCACCTCAGCCTACCAAAGGCGCGGGATTACAGGCTGAGCCACCGAGCCCGGCTTCCTTCTTTTTTAATATTGAGTAATATTCTATTGTATGTATACACCACATTTACTTTATTCATTAATCTGTCCATGGACATGTATGTTGTTTCCATATCCTGGCTATGATGAATAATACTGCAATGAACAATAAACATGGAAGTGCAAAAATTTCTTTGAGATAGTGATTTCATATTCTTTGGATATATATCCAGAAATGAGATTGCTGGATCATATGGTAGTTTAACTTTGGGTATACATATATTCGAAAATCAAATTTTACACTATCTCTATATACAGTTTTCGAATTTGTCAATCATACCTCAATAAAGTTGGAAGAAAACAAAAAAGAAACAAAAAGGTGTAACTCCTAGGTTTGAACCTTAAGCAGTTGAATGGTTGGCATTCACTGAGATGGAGTCAACTATGGGAGAAACAGATTGAAGGCTGAGAGTTGAGTGTAGTGTTGGAATGTCATGTTTGAGTTGTTCACTTGATAACCAAGTAGAGAAGTCATGTAGACATGTGAATAGATGAGTTTGTAGCTTAAGGGAAAGATTGGGCTGAAGATGAAAATTCAGAAGTCTAGCATATAGATGATATTGAAAGCCATAGGAGGGCATATGACAGAGAAAAGTTCTGACAACTGATCTTAAGACACTATGATATTTAGAGATATACAGAAAGGAGGGAGCAATACAAAGAGACTGAAAAGAAGCAGCAAGTGAGGTATTAAGAAAGGCAGGTGTCTTCGTCCATTTTTGTGCATTAGTTTTTATAAATTACTACAGAGTGGGTAATTTATTAAAAAAAAAAAAAAGATTTACTTCTCACAGTTCTGAAGACTGGGAAGCTCAATAGTGAGGGACCAGCATCTGGTGAAGGCCTTCTTGCTGTCATTGCATAATGGAAGGTGGAAGGACAAAAGAATGTGAGAAAGCAAAAGAGAAAGTGAGTCAAACTTGCTTTTATATATAACAAGCCCACTTTCATGGTAAACAACCCACTGATATCAATACAATATCATTAATTGATTATTGATGGCAGAACCCTCATTACTTAACCATACCTTATTAGTCCCTAGCTCCCAATACTTTTGCATTGGAGATTAAGTTTCCAACAAATGAACTTTGGGAGAAAAATTCAAGCCATGGCGCCAGGTATCATGGAAGTCACATAAAAATCATTTCAAGAAGCAGGGATGATCAACTTCATTAAATATTGTTGAGAAGTCACGATGAGGACTGAAAACTGGCGATTGAATTTGGCAAGGTGAGTTCATCCATAATCTTGATGAGGGTTGTTGTAGCTGAGTAGAGGAAACAGAATCTTTGTTTATGTTACTTTTAAAGGTTACGGATTCTTAAAGGATAATAACAATAATATTAAAGTTAACTTGTACTTGTACTATATTTAAAGTCTCATGATGATCATATGCATTGTTTTGTTTAATCTGTTTAACAAATCTTTATTATATTAGAACCTCTATTTAATAAATGAGAAAACTGAGTCTCAGTGAAGTAAAATAGCTTTCTTGCTCACACAGTAAGAGTCAGAGCCAGGATTTGTACAAGGGCTACCTGATTCCATGCACTCAGTATATAACCACCTTCTGTAATATCACCTTCTATCTCAGGTAGGCAAATTGACCATTTTTTCAAAGTCCTAAACTTACCTCTGGATTTTCTTTGTGATTTCCCTTTTAGAGAATCCTCCCATGACTCTAATTTTTCTATCAATGAGAATTCTACCCACCCATTATTTGATTTACCCTTACCTTCTATCTTGAACTCTAATTTTATATTTTCATATACACATTGGACATTTCTGGGTTGCCACCTCAAACTCAACAGAACCCTTCTTCTTTCTCCCACATTCAATTAAACTACTTTAATTTCTTATCTTGGTTAATGTTTTCATTTAGTCACTAGGACACCAAATGTTTGTGCCATCTCATATTTGCCCCATACTACTACTCAGCTAAGAATCCCCTCCTATTTTCTCACTATAAGTTTTATCTTTACTTTCTTGTCCATTCTTTTTTTTTTTTTTTTTTTGAGTTGGAGTCTCACTCTGTTGCCCAGACTGGAGTGCAGTGGCTGCTCCCGGCCACCACAGCCTCGACCTGCTGGGCTCCGGCAATCCTTCTGCCTCAGCCTTCCAAGTAGCCGGAACTACAGGCATGCACGACCACACCTGGCTGATTTTTTGATTTATTGTAGAGATGAGGTCTCGCTGCCCAGGTGGGTCTCGAACCCGCGGGCTCAGGCAATCCACTCACCTCAGCCTCCCAAAGGCGCGGGATTACAGGCTGAGCCACCAAGCCCAGGTTCTTGTCCATTCTTATATTCACCTCTTTAGTTTGGGCTATATTTTTTTAAGATTATCTATTATAGTAACTAATTAACTTGGATATTTGAATTCACCCATCTGTTTATCTCTAGGAAATTATTTTTTATCTTAAAATTTTATTTTTATTCATTTTTATTATAAAGATGTGGGGTACAATTCAGGGTTAGGTATACAAACATTGATTGTGCAGGTGCCCTTGCCGATGAGGTGTGCCCCTCACTCCCCTAGCAATTTCCCCCACTGTCAATCCCAACCCTCCTTCCCTGACAGTTTCCCACTACTGCCAATCCCTTTCTTATAGTATTCTAATTGTTCAAAGTCTGCTTATGAGTGAGAACATATGGTACTCTGCTCTTTGTTTCTGTGATAGATCACTGAGTATGATCGACTCTAAATCCATCCAAGTTGCTGTGAAGTCCAAGTTGTCCTTCTTTATGGCTGCATAATATTCCATTGTTTATATGTACAACATTTTTTTTTAATCTGGTCCAACTTCCGTGGGCAACATGGTTGGTTCCATGTTTTTACTATTGTGAATAGAGCTGCAGCAAACATACATGTGCAGGTATCGTTTATGTAGAATGATTTGCGTTCCTCTGGGCAAATTCCCAATAGAGAAATAGCTGGGTCATATGGAAGTTCAATTTAGTTCTTTCAGAAATCGCCACACTGTCTTCCAAAGAGGTTATACTAGTTTGCATTCCCACCAGCAGTATAGAAGCATTCCTTTTTCTCTGCATCCTCACCAGCATCTGTTGTTGTTTGTTTTATTAATGATGGCCATTCTTACTGAGATTAGGTGGTATCTCAATGTGATTTTGATTTGCATTTCTCTGATGAGTGAAGCTGAGCACTATTTCATGTGTCTCTTGGCTACCCATATATCTTCTTTTGAGAAGTGACTATTCATATCTTTTGTCCACTTTTTAATGGGGTTGTTTGGTTTTTTCCTTTCAGTGCATTTGTGTTCCTTGTCGATCCTAGATGTTACGCCTTTGTAAGATATACATTTGACAAATATTTTTTTCCCATTCTGTGAACTGTCTCCCTGCTATCTTGATGGTTTATTTTGCTTTACAGAAGTTCATTAGTTTGATGAAGTCCCACTCGTTTATCTTATTTGTTAAGGTATGGGCATTTAGGGTTCTGTTCCGGAATTGGTTACCAGTTTCAATTTCCATAAGGGTATCTCCTGTATTATCTTTAATTTTTTTTTTATTATAAGGATGTGGGGTACAATTCAGAGTTAGGTACACAAATATTAATTATGCAGGAACCCTTGTTGATGAGGTATGCCTCTTACTCCCCTAGTAGTTTCCCTCAACTGCCAATCCCAACTCTCCCTCCTGACAGTTTCCTACTACTGTCAAGCCCTTTCTTATAGTACTATAATTCAAAATCCGCTTAAGAGTGAGAACCTATGGTACTCTGTTCTTTGTTTCTGTGATAGATCACTGAGTATGATTGACTCTAAATCTATCCAAGTTGCTGCGGAGTCCACATGTTTGTCCTTCTTTAGGGCAGCATAATATTCCATTGTGTATATGTATCATATTTTTTTTTATCCAGTTCATCTTTGATGGACAACTCCATGCTTTTGCTATTGTGAATAGAGCTGCCACAAACATAGATGTGCAGGTATCTTTTTTGTAGAATGATTTGAGTTGCTCTGGGTATATTCCCAAAAGAGGAATTGCTGGGTCATATGGAAGTTCAATTTCCAGTTTTTACAGAAATCACCACACTGTCTTCCAAAGAGGTTGCACTAGTTTGCATTCCCCACAGCAGTGTAGAAGCATTCCTTTTTCTCTGCATCCTTGCCAGTTTTCTAAGGTTCTTATAGTTTGAGGTTTTACGTTTAGGACTTTGATCCATTTAGAGTTAATTTTTGTGTATGGTGATAGGTAGGGGTCCTGTTGCAATCTTCTACTTGTGGTCAGCCAGTTTTCCCAGCATCATTTACTGAATAGGGTCTCCTCTCCCCAGTGGGTGGTGGTGGAAGTTTTGTCAAAGATGAGTTGGTTTAGAAATCGAGGCTTTGCTTCCAGAATCTGTCCTATTCCTTTGGTCTATATGCCTGTTCTTGTACCAATACCATGCTGTTTTGATTACTGTAGCCTTTTAGTAATGTTTAAAGTCTGGAAGTGTGATAGCTCCTGCTTTGTTTCTTTTGCTAATGATTATTTTGGCTATTCGTGGTCATTTATGTTTCCATATGAACTTCTGTATTGTCATTTCCAGGTCTGAAAAGAATGAATTTAGCAACTTAATGGGTATTGAATTGAATCTGTAGATTGCCTTTGGTAGGATGAACATTTTAACAATGTTAATTCTTCCAATCTATGAGCATGGGATATTTTTCCATTTGTTTGTGTCTTCTTGGATTTCTTTGAGCAGTGTTTTATAGCTCTCATTGTAAAGGTCTTTCACTTCTCTGGTTAGAAAGATGCCGAGGTATTTCATTTTTGTGTGTGTGGGGCTATTGCGAATGGGACTGTGCTTTTAATTTTGTTCTCTGCCTGCTTATTGTTGGCGTGTAGGAAGGCAACTGTCCTTTGCACATTTATTTTGTACCCCAAGACATTTCCAAAGTCCTTTTTCAGTGAAAGGTGATTTATACTTTTAATGAAACCATCAGTGAGTTAAATTTTTGCTTTGCTAGATAGAAGAAAATAATTTTAAATTTGGTCTCTTGCATAAATACTTTGCTATATTAATTCAGTTTGCCTGAAACCATATCTACTCTTTAAAATGAAAGAAATCAGAAATTCTATCTTGGTATTTACAGGTAGACAAGTTTATTTTTTTCTAACTTAACTTTGCAAATATTTTTAACTAATATGCAAATTAACCTAAACAGTATGTTTATTTGATAACTCTTTTTAGGCAGGGAAACAAGCAACAGGTGTAAAATATGTTGTGTTTTGGTATCAAAATGATAAAAGATTAAACAGATATCATGGCATTTGAATAGAAAACAAGGGCAGGTGTTGTAGATATTGTGATTACCTCCCGTCATCCAATTAACTCTGTTCTTGGTGAATATTCTGATTTTTGTTGTAGTATCCATATTGCTCCCATATAATCTAAGTGCTTTCTAGAAAGATAACTGTCTCTAATTTAAGATAGGTCATGTTAATTAGGCCTAAGATAGTTAGTATAATGTCATTTACTTGAAATTGATAGTTTTAGGGGTAAGTTAATTTTAGGACAATAAAATGACACAAATTAGTGAGATATATATATATATATACACATATATATATAATTAATATTATATATAATATACAATATGACATAATAAAATACTGTTAATAACACCAAAGCATTGATCATAAACTGGAACTGATATGGATACTAGAACATATAAAAACACTATCAGTGAAATTTGAGAAGGCATTTGCTGAAAGCTTCTAAGATAGTAGTTTCCCTGTTGTGAGTATATAGCCACAGGAAATAGAATCAGTACTTCAGAAACAATTCTTTTTTGTACATACATTTGTATAAGTACACACAAGAAAATATTATTCAGCCATATAAAAAGTAAATTCTGTCATTTTCATCAATACGGATGAAACTAGAAGACATTATGCCAAGCACAGAAATATAAATCTACATGATTTTACTTATATATGGAATCTAAAAAAGTTGAACTCATAAAAACAGAAGGTAGACTGGTGATTGACAGGGGTTGGGGATGAGGGAAATGAAGAGATGTAAGTCAAAAAGTACATACTTTCACTTATGAGCTGAACAAGTTCTGGAGATCTAATGTACAGAATGAGTGGTGATAGATGGATTCATTAATTTGATTATAATAATTTTCAATCAATGTGTATGCATATAAATGTATTGTATTATATGCCTTAAATATATACAATCTTTGTCAATTAAATATTTAAAATTACTTGAAAAGTTATCTTGCCCTTCAGATAAATCTTATCGAAGTTAGTTTATCCGTGTCCTGTGTCACTTCCTGCTCTAACATTCTGGGATTTCTGTTTGTCTTAGCTCTTCTAATGATAAAAGGCAAAAAAGTTAGATCTATTGCAAATTACCTTGTTTAAATGAACCAATTCAATAATTTAGACCTTTTCAATAACTAAATATCATTCTATTATCTTTAATTTTTAAATGTCCAAAATTTTCAGTAAATTTCACTTATATATTGAAAACCTTACCTTTTCTGAGAGAAAAGAGGTTGTGAAAAAAAAAAAGTAAAGGTGACACTTCTGCCTTCACCATTAAAAAAAACTCAAAAACTCAAAAATTTAAAAATCCACATATTAATTCTGTGATAGTCAAAGGCTTGTCTATGACTGCAAATAAATTTTTACTAAAGATGACCATGTAACTACACCACTAATCTGAGTAAATTTAAGAATTTCTAAAGTAAACAGGGCTATGTTTTAACTTTCACCTGACTTATAACCAATTAAAAATGAAAAATGGTAAGCAAAGTAAGAAGTTGTTAAGAGTAGCATTGTTCTTTGCTTTTAAATTATTAGCTATCTTTGCCTTCAATCAGTGAACTAAGCTCAGTTTTGGGGGGACAAAAAAGCTATTCTTACAGGATATACAATGTCCAATAACTTCCTTCTTCATGCTTAATGATCTTGTATGTGAAGAACCAATCTAATTTGTAGAAACAAATTGCTAATTGTGGATATGTTATTTCTACCCAAACTGAATATATTACTCATTTTTAAAGTAGCAATAAAGATTATATAAGATGTAATTCATTATTTTTTTGATAATTTTATGATTCCATTGGGAGGTGAGACTTAAATCTCATATAAGATGTCTGTCTTAAGTAGGCTGCTTTTCAATTCAAATACAATATATTTTTTTTTTTTTTTTTTGAGTTGGAGTCTCACTCTGTCGCCCAGACTGGAGTGCAGTGGCCGCTTCCGGCCACTGCAGCCTCGGCCTGCTGGGCTCTGGTGATCCTTCCGCCTCAGCCTTCCGAGTAGCTGGAATTACAGGCATGCGCCACCACGCCCGGCTGATTTTTTGATTTATTGTAGAGATGAGGTCTCGCTGCCCAAGCGGAATATATTTTTAACATAAAATGTCACTCAAGGGAAACTTCATTTGCAAAGAAATTTATGAAATTTAAAGTAAATGTCTTGGTAAGAGCAATATAGAGCATGTAAATTCTGGTCAGCACTAAAAGTTTCACTAGAGACTTCAATAGTGGACTCTTTTTACTAATGCAACATCTGACAATTAAGTTCACAAACTCATCCTAGAAAGAAGTGCTACATACCTCATTGCTTAATATCACTATGGTCACTTTTGAATTTTTCCCCTTCGGAAGTTATATACTGGTCACAGCAACTAGTCCACCTGTCAAAGAAATTTTGGAACACTTTTTCTGAAATGGCCATCATAGCTGTTGTCGTATTATCCTTGATGTCCTGAATGTTATCAAAATGCTTTCCTTTCAATATTTCCTTTATCTTCAGACAAAGAAAAATGTCATGGGGGGGGCAGATCAGGTGAGTAGGGAAGGTGTTCCAATACAGTTATTTGTTTACTGGCTAAAAACTCTCGCACAGAGAGAGGTGTGTGAGCTGGTGCATTGTTATGAGGCAAGAGTTCCTTTGGGACCCTTTTTTGCACACACCTTTCTCATGTCAAGATTTTCACTTAAGATTTTTCTGTTTCCCTATATATGTTTATTTTCTACTTTGCTTCTCACGGTCAGCTGATGATTTTGACTCACAATTGGCCAATTTTTTTGAATATTTTTGTCTGTTCTCCTCCTTAGTTTTATCTGTCCTGACCTCTCTTCATCAGGGACACTTTATCTCCCCTCAGACAAAAGTTTAATCCATTTGTACATCGCCATTTTCTTCATGCTATTATCCTTGAAAACGTGAACTAACATGTCCCTGATTTCACTTCCACTCTTTCGAAGTTTAACAAGAAATTTAATGTTTGCTTGTAGCTCTAATTCAAACTCCAACATTTTCATGATAACAGCTCTGATGACCATTCAAGACAAAGAGTTCCAAAATTGCTTTGACAGGTGGACTAGGCACTGGCATCAGTGCATATATTCCAGAGGGAAGTACTTTGAAGTTGACCATAGTGATATTCAACAATGAGGTATGTAGAACGTTTTCCAGGATGAGTTTGCAGACTTAATTGTCAACATTTATGCTAGAAATTCATGTTAGTTTTGGAGTTCAGGCAAAGACTTTAGGAAGACAAAGTTATACCAGGACATACAAATATACATACCAATATTCAAAATTAAAAACAAAGGGGAATACCAGAAAATAAATTAGATTACTAGAAGCCTGTAGGTAACTACTTGACTTGACTTCACTAGGAAATTATTTGCGAATTGTGAGTTGCCTAACATTTTTCCCATTAAACAATAAAAGACCCTTCATTCACGTTGACTTTGCTCAAGTAATTAAATTTAGCATTTAAGATTCTCCTAGACCTAAACCCAAACTAATAGCTCTATTTTCTTCCTCTTCTCTTCACCCACTTAAATTAAGGTAAACAGAAAAAAAATGCTATTTCTAACAGACACACCATGGTTTCTTGTTTATGATTTTATTAATATTAATCTATCTAGTTCAAATTATTTTCTATAATATCTACCTACACACACACACATACACTCTACCATAATTTTTATTTTTTATATTTATGGTATGTAACAATGTTTTGATATATGTACACACTATTTAATGATTGAATCAAGCTAATTTAGATGTCCATCACTGCAAATACTTTTTTTTTTGTGGTGACAAAGTAGAAATCTACTCTCTTAGCAATTTGCAATTATATGATACACTATTATTAACTAAAGTTAAAATTCTGTACAGTAGATCTCTAGAACTTATTCCTTCTATGTAACTGAAACTTTGTGCTATTTGATTAACATCTCCCCTTTCCCATATATTGCCTCCCAACAGCCTCTGGTAACCACTATTCTACTCTATTTCTATGAGTTCAATGTCTTAAGATTCTACATATCAATATCTTGTGTTATATATATATATATATATATATATATATATATATATATATATATCATGTGCTTGGTTTATTTAACTTGTCATAATGTCCTCCAGACTCATCAATTTTATTGCAAATAAAAAGATAACTACTTTTATAGGCTTAATAACATTCTGTTGGGTATGTATACCACACTTTCATTATTCAATCATTCATTTATGGTCACTTAGGTTTTTTTCTCATCTTGGCTATTGTGACTAATCCTGCAATTATAATGGGAATGCAGCTATGTCTTCAACCTACTGATTTTATTTCTCTTAGACATAATGCAGTAGAGGAATTGTTGGATCACATGAGAGTTCCATTTTTAATATTTTTAAGGAAACTATATCATTTTTCATAATGGGTATAACAATTTGCCTTCTCACAAGCAGTGTATAAGGATTTCTTTTTCTCTATATCCTCACCAATACTCATTATCCTTTTTCTGATAATAGCCATTCTAAGAGATATACAGTGATATCATATTCTGGTTTAAATTTGCATTTTACTGATCATTAGTGATGTTGTACATTTTTTGTATATCTGTAGGTCATTTGTATGTCTTCTCTTGAGAAATGTCTGTTCAGGTATTTTACCTATTTTCTAAAAAATCAGTTATTTGTTTTCTTACTACTGACTTGTATGAGTTGCTTATATATTTGGGGTACTAACCATTTACCAGATGTATGGTTTGTAAGCACACCTTTTCAATGTATAGGCCGTCACTTCATTCTATTTAAATCTTTCTTTGTTGTGCAGAAGCTTTATAGTGTGATGCAACCTGATTTATCGATTTTTGCCTTTGTTGCTTATGCTTTTGGAGTAATATTAATTAATTAATTGCCAAAACCAATGTCTAGGTGCTTTTCTGCTATGTGTTTTTCTAGTAGTTGTACAGTTTCTGGTATTACATTTAAGTCTTTAATTTACTTTGAATTGATTTTTATACATGTTATGAGATAATGACATAGTTCCTTTTTCTGTATGTGGATATTCAGCTTTTCTAATATCATTTATTGAAAACATTGTCTATTCTCTATTGTGTGTTCTTGGCATCTTTGATGAAGATCAGTTAACCCTATATGCATGAATTTATTTCTGGGCTCTTTACTCCATTGGTTGATGTGTCTTTTTTAATGCCTATATTACACTGTTTTAACTATTATAGTTTGCTAGTAGATTTTTAAAACAGGTAATGTGATATCTGCAGCTTTATTCTTTATGTTCAAGAATGCTTTGATCATTTTGAGACATTTGTAGTTCCATATTAATTTTAGGATAGTTTTTTGTATTTCTGTGAAAAATATAATTGGAATTTGATAAAAATTTCATTAAACCTGTAGATCGTGTTGTGTAGTATAGACATTTAAGAATGTTATTTTTCTAATTCATTAACATGAGATATATTTTCACTTTTGTCTTCAATTTATTTTTTCAATGATTTACAGTTTTCTGTGTACAAATTTTTTATCTCTTTAGTTAAACTTTTTTTCTAAGTTTTCTTTATGTTATTATATATAGGATCCTTTTCTTGATTTTTTTTTGCTAATAAGGTATAGGAACATTGTTAATTTTTGTATGTAGAGTTTATGTTTTGCAAATATACTTAATACATTTATTAGTCTAATAGTTATTTGGTGGGTTCTTCTATATATAAGATCATGCCATCTGCAAAGCGACAATTTAATTTCTTCTCTTCTTATTTGGATGTCTGTTTCTTTTTTAAATTTTCATTTATTTTATTTTATTTTCAAGATGTGATGTTCTATTCAGGATTAGGTAGATAAGTCGTCATCGTACAGATAAAGTTCGAGCTTCCCTTTGACCTCTGCTTCACCTGGTTTGAGATCAGGTACCCTTATTGATGGTATGTGCACCCCTTTTCCTCCTCTGGCAGCATCCTACTACTGTCAAACCCTTTCTTATAGTGTTATGATAAAAGTTCAGGATCCTTTATCTTTCTTATCCAATTTATCTGTAAGAATTTCAGTATTATAATGAATAGAAGTGAGTAGAGTGAGCATCCTTGTCTTATTTCTGATCTTAGAAAAAAAAGTTTAAACTTTTCACCATTAAGTAGGATGTTATCTTTGGGCTTGTGATATATCACTTTTATCATATTAGGTACAGAGTTTATATGTCTTTGAAAATTTTTTATCATAAAAATGTTTAATTTTGTTAAATGCTTTTTCTGCATTTATTGAGATAATAGTATGCTGTTCATTTTGTTAATGTGGTGCCTCAAGTTTATTAATTTCCATATGTTGAGTAATCCTTGCACTGCAGGGATAAATTCCAGTTGATTATAGTGA
Source organism: Carlito syrichta (assembly GCF_000164805.1). Taxonomy (NCBI): domain Eukaryota; kingdom Metazoa; phylum Chordata; class Mammalia; order Primates; family Tarsiidae; genus Carlito; species Carlito syrichta. The sequence continues at coordinate 456,210 of NW_007258912.1, read as the reverse complement.
ATGATTTTTTAATGGACTGTTGAATTCAGTTTTCTAGTGTTAGGTTGAGTCATTTTGCATCTATGTTCATCAGAGATATTGGCCTGTAAATTTCTTATTTATTTAAGAATTGTGGGGTACACGTAAATGTTTGGTACATAAACAAATTGTGTGAAGGTGAGGTTTGGGGTTCTAAAGAGCCCTCTCTCCAGGTAGTGAAAATGATATCCAAGGGGTGGTTGTGTATTTCTTATCTCCCTCCTTCTCTCCTGCCTTTTTCAGTGCCTGGTGTTTGCTGTTCTCAACTTTCTGCTTGCATTCTCAATGCTTATTGTCCACTTATGAATGAGAAACAGCAGTATTTAGTGTTTTACTTCTGTAATATTTCACTTAGAATGATGGTCTTCAATTGTGTCCATGTTGCTACAAAGGACATGATTTTGTTCTTTTTTTATGGCTGCATAGTATTCCATAGTGCATATGACCACTTTTTTTTTTTTTAGCCAGTCCTCTTATATGGGCAACTGGATTTGTTCCATGTTTCTGCTATTGTGAATAGTACTGCAATAAACATGTGAACGCAAGTGTATTTTTGGTAGACAGATTTGTGTTCCTTTGGTTATATTCCCTGAAGTGGGATTGCTGGGTCCAATGGTAGCCTTATTTTTAGTTCTTTGAGGAATTTCCTAACTGCTTTCCATAAAGGTTGAACTAGCCTGTATTTCCGCCAATGGGGAACAAACATTCCTTTTATTCACAGCCACGTCAGCACTTGTTTTTTGACTTTTTAGTAATAACTATCCTGACTGGTGTGAGATGGTATCTCATTGTAGTTTTGACTTACATTTCTCTGATGATTAATGATGCTGAGCATTTTTCAAAAGTTTTGTTGGCTACTTGTTTTTCTTCCTTTAAGAAGTGTCTGTTCATGTCTTTTGTCCACTTTTTTAATGTTTTTTTATCCTCTGTCAATTTGTTTGGGTTCTTTCTAGAACCTGAAAGTTTGATATTTGTTAGATGCAATTTGCAATTTTTCCCCCCATTCTGTAGGTTGTCTCTTTACTTTCTTGATGATTCATTTTGCAGTGCAGAAATTTTTAGTTTGATAAGGTCCCACCTATCAATTTTAGTTTTTGCTGCTTGTGTTTTTGAGAACTTGGCCATGAATTCATTGCCTAGAACAATGTCCAGGAGTGTGTTTTCTCAGTTTTTTCTAACGTCCTTATAGTTTGAGGTTTCATGTTTAAGTTATCTATCCATTGTGAGTTAAACTTTGCATATGGTGATATGTAGGAGTCCAGTTTTATTCATGCTCATGTGGTTAGTCAGTTTTCCCACACCATGTGCTAATGGGGATTTCCTTTCCCAATGTGCATTTTTGTCAGATTTGTCAAAGATGAGTAGGTTAAAGGTCTGGTTTTATTTCCAGATTCTCTATCCTGTTTCATTGGTCTGTGTATCTAAGTTTGTAGTAGTACCATGCTATTTTGCTTACTGATGCCTTGTAGTAAAATTTGAAGTCGGGGAGTGTAATGCCATCAGCTTTGTTCTTTTTGCTGAGGATAGTTTAAGGTATTTGAACTCTTTGTTGCTTCCATATAAATTAAGTATTGTCTTTTTTTTAGGACTGTGAATAATGTTTCTGGGAGTTTGACAGGTATTGCTTTGAATCTATAGATTGCTTTGGGTAGTATGAACATCTTGATGATACTGATCCTTCCAGTCCATGAGCACAGAACGTTCTTCCAATTATTTGCATCATATTTTATTTCATTGAGCAGTGTTTCATAGGTTACATTGTAAAGATCTTTTATCTCATTGGTTAGATGAATACCAAGGTATTTTTTGAGGTTATTTGTGAATGGGATTATGTTTCTTTATTTGGTTCTCTGTCTGCTTTGTGTTGGTGTATAGAAATACACTAGTATTTGCACATTCATTTAGTATCCTGATACTTTACCAAAGACATGTATTAGTGCCAAGAGGTTTTTGACAGGTCTGTAGGTTTTTTGAGGTATTGAATTATACCATCCATGAAGAGAAATAATTTTATTTCTTCATATTTAAATACCTCTAACATATTTCTCCTGTTTAACTGCTCTGGCTAGGACTTCAAATACTGTGTTAAATAGGAAGAGTAAGTGTGGCATTCTTCTCCTGTTCCAGTTATTACTGGAAGTGCTACCAGCTCCTGTCCATTGAGTGTGATGGCTCTTATTATTTTGAGGAATATTTCTTTTATGCCTTGGTTGTTGAATGGTTTTTATCAAGAAGGGATATTGGATTTTATTGAATGTTTTCCTGTATTTGTTGAGATAATCATGTGGTTCTTGGTTTTATATTTTTTATGTGATGGATTATATATATTGATTTGCATATGCTGAACCATCCTTGCATACTAGCAATTAAGTCAATTTTGCCATAATGGATGACCTTTGAAATGTGCTGATGAATGCAATTTTCTAGAATCTTGTTGAGAATTTGTGTGTTTATGTGCATTATGGAAATTGGTCTGAAGCTTTTTTGTTGTTGTTGTTGAGTCTTTAACATTTGGTGGTATCAGGATAATACTGGCTACATAGAATAATCTAAGAATAATTCCTCTCTTCTCATTTGCTTGGAATACTTTCAGTTGAATTGATATTAGCTCTTCTGAGTATGTCTTGTGGAATTCAGCTGAGAAACCATCTGGCCTAGGATTTTCTTTGGCAGGAAGTTTTCTTTTATTTTTAATTTTAAAGATGTAGGATACAATTCAGCATTAGCAGGCAGGTTTCTTATTACTTAGTCTGCTTCTTGGATTGTTATTGGTCCATTTAGGATTTTCATTTATTTCTGTTTCAATCTTGGAAAATTATGTGTTGCCAGGAATTTTGCTATTTTCTCTAGTTTGTCTGGCTTACTCATATACAGATGTTTGTAGGAATATGATAATATTTTGTATTTCTTCAGGGTCAGTTGCAAGAATGCTTTTTTAAATTTTTCATTGTATTTATCTAAATTTTCTTTGTCTCTCTTTTTTGTTAAACTGGCCATGGGCCTGTCAATTTTGTTTATCCTTTCAAAGAACCATCTTTTCATCATATTGCTTCTTTGTGTATTTATTAATCTCTATTTCATTTAGCTGTGATGTTATTTCAATAATTTCCATTTTTCTACTTATTCCAGGATGGCTCTTGTCTTTTCAGCTCCCTTAGCTGCAACATTAGATCATTTGAGCTCCCTTTATTTTTTTGATATGTTTATGCAGTGTTATAAACTTTCCTCTCAGCAGAAATTTGTTCATGTTTGATTTATGTCTGAGTATGTGGTCAATCTTGTAGTATGTTCCATGTGTTGTTGAGAAGAATGTATATTCTGTGATTGCTGGGTGAAGTGTTCTTTAGATGTCTAATAGATGCAATTAGATGAATGTCAGTTAATGTTCTAGGTGTTCTTGTTAGTTTGTTGCCTCAATGCTGTCTAATGCTATTAGGAGGGTATTAAAGTCTCCAACTACAATTATATGGCTGTTTATGTCTCTTCCTCATTTAATTAGCAATTGTTTTATAAATCTGAGTTCTTCTTTGTTGGTTACATATATATTGAAGATAGATATTTCTTGCTGGTAGTTTGAGTCTTTTATCATTATGTAGTGTCTTTTAACATTCTTTTAATTTTTTTTTAATTTAAAGTTTTCATTTTTTTTCTGTTATAAGAATAGCTACTCCTGCCCTTTTTTGTTTTTCATTTTCCTGGAAGATCCTTCCCCATCCCTTTACCTTGAGCTTAAGCCTGTGGATGTCATTTACAGTGAGATAGGTTTCATGAAGGCAACAGAAAGATGAGTCATGCTTCTTTATCCAGTTTGCCACTCTATGCCTTTTGAGTGACAAGTTCAGTTCATTCATATTTAAGTTAATTATTGATATGTGGGAGTTCTTTCCTTTCATATTATGATTAAGAAGCTGCTTTGCTTTTTTCAGTTTTGTGGTTGATTTGTATGGGCTGTATACTCTGTTCTTGTCTATGCTTTTGCAATGGGTAGAACTGTTTTTAGAACTGTGCTTAGAACATTTTTAAGTATCTTCTAAGAAGCTAGTCAGAAGGTAGAATACTCTCTTAGGGATTGGATGACTGAAAAAGAATTTAATTCTCCTTCATTAATGAAGCTCAGTTTGTCAGGGAAGGAGATTATTGGATGGAATTTCTTTTATTTAAGAATGCTTAAATGACTTGAGAGTTTTTGCTAAGAATTCTGCTGCAATTCTGACTGGATTTCATTGGCAAGTTGTCTGTCTCTTCTCTTTAGCTTTCTTTTGAATATTTTATCTTTTACCTTCACCTTGGTGATATAAATTATTATGTGCCTTGGGGATGGTCTTCTCTTGTAATACCTCACTGGAGTTCTCTGAATCTCTTGTATCTGTAAGGTCACCTCTCTAATGAGGTAAGGAAAAATTTTTTTAGATGACATCTTGGAAGGCTTGTTTGAATGTGTACTTAGTTTTCCCTTATCTCTCAGGAATGCCAATCTACCAGAGATTTGTCACTTTACATAATTTGAAAATTCTTGTCATCTTTGCTCATTGTTCCTAAGTATTTTCTCCTGATTTTTGTTGGACTGGGTTAGTTCAATCCTCAATCTCTGAGATAATTTCCTATATCTAGTTGATTCTAGTTTTAAGGCTTACTCTTGTGTTTTAAAATTCCAGGAAATAATTCATTTCCAGAAGTTCATTTTTTTTTTCTTATAATGATCAGCTCAGTTTTCACTTTCTGCATGGCTTTCATGGCCTGGACCATATGGGTCCACTTTGTTGTAGATCTCATTGAGTGTCTTTACCATTCATAGTATGAATTCTATGTCTGTCTTCTGGTACAGATTGTTCTGGATGTGTTCCATTTCTTGAAATCTGGGATGGCATTTTTGTGGGTGCTCACTCAAGGCTTTGAAGATATATAGTTTTTTTTATTGGTTTTTGCTCATCTTTGGGGGCAGATTCTTCTCTTTTTTTTACACATAAAGTTGGTACTGTTGTGGTGGCGATTAGTGTGTTTTTTTGTCTAAACTCTCTCTTCTGGTCTGCCTGTGGGGAGGGTAGTTGTGGTGGCAGGAATGGTGGTGAACTAGGAGAAAACTGTCTGGAACTGCTTCACCAGTGAAGCCTGGTGGAAATGGGGAGGGACCTTTCCACTAGTTCAAAGGCTTTCCCTTCCTTCTGGTATAGTTGCCAGAGGCTCTGGCTGTCCAGGAGCTCTGAAAGCCTCTTCTCCAGACTGTTTGTCTCATCAACGGAATTGCCAAGTGGCCAAGAAGGGCCCTATGATTTTCTACTGGCTCAGGTGCTATTGGACATATGGAGGGAGTGGCCTCCTCCCATCTGGGCAGGAACATTGCTTTTCCCCAGGGGTAGCAGGGAAGCAGTAGGGAGTTGTTGTTTTTTCTCCCTCAGTGCACAGGTGGTGGGGTCACCACAACACTGTGTAGAAGCACCCCACCTCTTAGTTTCTGTCCTTCTCTGTGGGAGAAGTTATTGCAACAGTGCCCACCCTATAAAGGCAAGTCAAGTCTGCAGCCCTGACATGGGTTATCCATAGCTATTGGCACCAGAAAACATTACTGAAGTGGTCATGTCACCCACAGCTGGGTGTTAGAAAAAAAGAAGTGGGGAGCCACCCACATAGCCCAAACCACCCTCACAGGGTGTTTCCTTCAGAACCTCTCTATGTGGGGGAGGAGGGGGTGTCAGCAGTGGCAGAATCAGGGCTCCCAGGAAGTGGGATTCCTAGGCTCCATGTGGCTTCTGCTGGTGCTTCTCTCTATTTAGGGTAGCTCTCTCTGCCTAGTTAGTATGGGAGACTTTTGGGGCAGGAGGACCTGGATTGTCTCTACCTTGGCTGAGACTGCAGAGGCTTGTTTGAGATGCACAGAGAAAATAATTATGATTTTTACTCACCCTTTAGGTCTCCAAAGGTGCTCTCTTTATCTCATGTTGGGGTTGCTTCTAGGACTTGGAGCTCTCCATCCTCTGAATTTCCAGATGATTATCTGATATTCCTCAGCTTGGGTTTCCAGATCAACCCGAAAAGCCCTAGGTTTGCTATTCTATATAGGTTTATTTGCTGAGAGCTACAATTGTGCAATGTCTTCAGTAGGACATCTTGGTCCTTCCCTTAGAGTTATTGTACTTTCACTTCTAAGTTTCCACCAGAAATTCTGGAGAAGCTGCTGCTGAAATTGGCCTGGAAAAGTGTTCAACACTTTACAGGTGTGGGTCTGATTCTGTGAATAAATGGGTGGACAAAAGAATGAATGAAGTAATGGGTGGTATCTATCTAGAGGCCTGGGAAGCCAGATCAACTCAGGGGGAAAGTTCATTGTAACAATGTTGCCATCATGGGGCAGGAAGGCAGTCTAAGCTTAGCTACCAGCAATTATCTGACTTCAACTCTGTGGCCACACTTCACTTCCGTAGTTTCTTTTAGTGTTTTTATCTAGCTTTGGTATCACATACATTCTGGTCTCATAAAATGAAACTTGTTCTTTCCTCTTAATTTTTTGGAGAAGTTTCAGAAGAATTGATATTAATTTTTTCTTAAATTTTTGTTAGAATTCACTAGTTAATACATCATGCTTTAGAAATTTATTTGCACCACACACAAAAATCAACTCCAAATGGACCAGAGGCCGAAACGTAAAACCTCAAACTATAAGAATTTTAGAAGACGCAGGAGACACCTTTATGGAAATTAGAGTGAGCAACCAATTCCTGAAAAAAACCCAGATGTCCATGTCATGAGAGATTAAATAGATAAGTGGGAACTCATCATACTGAAAAGCTTCTGCAAAGCAAAAGAAACCATCAAGAGAGCAAGGAAACAACCTACAGAATGGGAAAAAAATATTTGCCAACTGTATATCTGACAAAGGTCTCACTAATCATCAGAGAAATGCAAATTAAAACCACATTGAGTTGTCACTTAACTCCAGTAAGAATGGCCATCATTAATAAAACAAAAAATAACAGATGTTGATGAGGATGTGGAGAAAAGAAAACGTTTCTACACTGCTGGTGGGAATGCAAACTAGTTCAACCTCTATGAAAAACAGTGTGGCGCTTTCTAAAGAACTGGAAATTGACTTTCCATATGACCCAGCAATTCACCTACTGGGAATATACCCAGAGGAACTCAAGTCATTCTACAAAATAGATACTTGCACATGCATGTCTATTGCAGCACTATTCACATAGCCAAAACATGGAACCAACTGTGCTGCTCATCGAAACAGGACTGAATTTTTTAAAATGTGGCACATATACATGAAGGAATATTACATAGCCATAAAGAAGGACAAACATATAGACTTTGCAGAAACTTGGGTGAATTTGGAGTCTATAATACTCAATGGTCTATCACAGAAACAAAGAAGTGAGTATCACATGTGGCAGCTTTGTTCCCAGGATGACACAATAGCAGCTCCCTCTTGCATAGAAGAGGGCACAGCACAATTCTTCCTATTCAAGGGGTCCATGAAAATAATATCTGTTGGTTATCGCAATGGAGAATGCTGCCAATGAACTCTGCCTAGCTTGTCACTGGAGATCACAGAAACAACTTCCACATGGCTGATTCTGATAGTCCCTACTCTTCTTTGCTCCTTGTTATCTCCAGATGTCTCAAGCATGCTGAACTTTCCAACAACCATTTATGTGTAGTTAGTCTCTACTGTTTTTTGTTCCATTATATTCCTCTAGGTTTTTAAGTTGACTGAATTCACTTGTGGCTATTATCATTTATAGCTAATTTTCTATTTTTGTGTGTGTGTGGAGAGAAGAAACCTTGTATCTACTACTACGTAATGTTGCTGATGCCACTTTCTTATTGTTTTTTAAGGATCATCTCCTCCAGTAAGAATTCCCTTTTCATTCTCTTATCAGACATCAGTTACTCTACCATTTTTATATTTCTTATGGTATTTAAAAAACCCATCATTGTCTATGTACATATCCTATTTTATTAGAAGCTTGGGAAATCAAAACAGCACTATACCGGTTTTAAAGAGAAGAAAGTTATTGTCCTGTTTACTTGTAAGTAGCTATATCATCATAGGTAAGTAATTTAACTTCTACATGCTTAATATGAGAATATTATAAGTGGTCTAGGATTTTTTTCACATCTGTAGTGCTATAATTATGTTAGTCTTTGAACAGTGGAATAGCCATGCCTGTGTCTTCACAAACAAGTCTAGTGTTTTGCATAAGTACACATATAAATAATTTAACTAATAAATAAATGAATATGCCATTTGTATATCTAATCCTGAATTGTACCCCACATCCTTAAAATAAAAATAAAATAAATAATAAATAAATATGTAAAATAAAGCTATTAATCTCTATTTCTCTAAGTTTCATGATTTGAAGATGAATTTGATAATTTAGGTGATAGCTTTTAAAGGTGAAAGAATTATGTAATAGTGAGTCAATCTATGGTCTTTGTTCATTTCATAATTGCAATCAACTCTTACAAATAGAGTCCAATATTGGGATCTTTAAGGTATTTAAACAAATGTACAACTCTTTTTTTACTTTATAAAATAAACACAAGAAAATATAGGCCTAATAGAAAGTATTCTTTGTTTCATTCTTTTTCATTGTGGTGTAATAGACATAACATCAGCTTTAACATTCTAGTTATTTTTAAGTGTCCAGTTCAGTGGCATTAAGCATATTCATGTTGTTGTGAAACCATCACCGTTAATCCTTTCTGAAATTTTTCATTATTCCAAGCTAAAAGCATACTCATTAAACAATAAATTCCCATTATTTCCTGCCTTAAGCATCTGGTAGCCACCATTCTATTTTTTTCTCCATAAACTTAACTATTCTAGGTTTGTCATATAAGTGAAATCATACAAAATTTGTCTTTTAGTGTTTAGCTTACTTCATTTAGCATAATATCTGCAAATTTCATCCATATTGTACTATTAGTGAAAGCTTTAATTCTTTTTAAGGCTGCATAATATTCTATCATATGCATATACCACATTTTGTTTATCTCCTCATTTGTCAATTGAAGGGGTCCAGCCCCTTTGCCAGTCGTGAGATCTCCTGAAGGAGAGACGGATAGGCGAAAGACGAAAACATTATTCCCAGACACCTGCTTCCTGAGCAGATGACCTCCTTTATTAGTTAACAGAAAGCTTTTATAGCATTTGTAAAAGGGGCAAGACAAAGAAAATTCG
>NW_007258912.1:436277-446870 GCF_000164805.1 Carlito syrichta | reverse complement strand
CATTAACTTGACCAAAACAACAGTGCTAGCATTTAAAGAATAACTATGAAAGTCACTTACTGTGAAAATACATACACTAATCTTTACTCTGAATAAACATACGAAGTGAACTAAACATAATGAAATAAAACTAACACAACTAAAATTATTATGGTTGCATAATTGCCAATGAGCTTTTAAGTTTAGGATAATGGTGATTTGATGTTTTCCCTTATGCTGGGCAACCTCCTGGAAAACATCTTTGTCTTAAGATAGGCAGTGGAGAAATTATTATTATCTTTGAGGCACCAATTTTATCATTGTGTGAACTTAAACTTATGAACTTAAAACAATCTTCAAAGTAGCTATAGCACTAAAACTTAATTAATGACACAAAGTAAAAACCTTGTTAAACATAACCAGAGCCTAATAATTTTTGTCAACCCTCGTTCATATGAATATTGATTATATAAACTTGTATGATATTACATTTACCAATTATGAGTAATACATGGATAAAACAATTATCACGTCTAGAATAGCACTGCCAGCAACTTTCTTCAAAAGAGTCCCAAATTACAGTCCTTGAAGTGCTTCAAGAAAGTTCCCAGGTGCACGGTTCTTCATGTAGCAGTTCTTCTCTTTTGAGCTTTTACGACCCTCAAAGCTTTTGTAATCGCCTTTCTTGTCCAGGTGTCTTCGTTACTTTTCTCTTATCCTGCAGTGTTTATTTCTAAAGAAAACTCAAAAGAAGCTTTTAATGACATTTCCCAGGCCCCCAAGGTTGCTTTCTGTATTTAGTTAATTATCATAAAAGTATCTAATTAGTATATTATGAATTCAGTGAAAACCCACTCTATAGACGTTTACTTAAAATTTAACTATAGAATTAAGTAAAAACCTTAACGATTAATCTTTATCCTAAGTCTGTGAAGACAGTGTTATAAATCACCTACATAACTCCTAGATAAGTGTTAGAACTTATAATGAGCTCATAATGAACTTACCATAAACTTGTACTTCTAAAAAACCTTATGTCTTAAACACTAAGCTGCATAATTCTAAATCAAATAAGGAGTGAATATACTAATATCTCTTTATTCAATCAATATCTAGTAACTTATAACCAAGTGAAAGAAAGCATTCTTGATGTGCTTCAGAGTTTAACCCTTGCATATGTTAGAAAAGACCAAGTGGCATAGTGGGAAAATGGGAAAATGAACCATGACATTCTCAGGTTAGATGTGAGTACTTTGCATAAACATGCCATTTTCTTCTTCCATGACTGCACAGAATTTCTTCAGCCGTATCAAACAGCAAAGGCGGAAGACAGAAGGGCCTCAACTTCCCGGGCTCGCCCTGCGGCCCAGGGTCTTTGGCCCACCGGGACCCTGTCAGTCATGTGGACCTCCAAGCCTGGCTCCCAACAGTCAATAGACATTTGAATTGTTTCCTCATTTTGTCTATTGAAAGCAAGGCTGCTATAAATATTGGTGTACAAATAGCAAAAGCATGGAACCAACCATGTTGCCCATCGAAGCTGGACTGGATTAAAAAAAATGTACATGTACACAATGGAATATTATGCAGCCATAAAGAAGGACAAGCATATGGACTTCACAGCAGCTTGGATGGATCTGGGGTCGACCATACTCGGTGATCTATCACAGAAACAAAGAACAGAGTACCATATGTTCTCATTTATAAGTGGACCTTGAACAATTATAATACTATAAGAAAGGTATTGGCAGTAGTGGGAAACTGTCAGGGGAGGGGAGGTGGGATTGGCAGTTGAGGGAAACTGCTAGGGGAGAGAGGGGCATACCTCATCAACAAGGGTACATGCATAATCAATGTTTGTATACCTAACCCTGAATTGTACCCCACACCTTTATAATAAAAAAAAATAAAGATAGGTGTACAAATGTATGTTCAAGTTCCTGCTTTCAATTTATTTAAGAGTGGAACTGCAGAATCACATAGTAATTCTATGTATACTTTTTTGGAGGATTGGTATACTGTTCTCCACAGTGGTTGCATTATTTTACATTTCCATCAACAATGCATAAGACCTTTAATTGTTTTATAATCTTTCCAATACTTGTTACTTTCCGGGTTTTTTATATTTTTTTAATAATTGCCATTCTAATGGGTGTGAAGTGATACCTTATTGTGGTTTTGACTTGCCTAACAATAGTGATGAACATCTAAACATGTTTTTTTGGTCATTAGTATATTTTCTTTGAATAAATATCGACTCAAGTCCTTTGCCTATCTTAAAATTGGGTTGTTTTGTTGTTGATATAGAAGAGTACTTTATGTTTTTGGATATAACTTCTTATCAGATATATGACTTGCAAATATTTTATTTTATTTTGTGAGGACTTTTTATTCTGTTGATAGAATTCTGAGATACACAATGTTTTTTAAATTTAATGAAGATTAATTTGCCATTTTTTTTGTTTTTTTGCTTTCTGTGTCTCTGGTGTCACATTTAATAAATTATTGTAAAATTTAATGTCATGAAGATTTTGCCCTATGTTTTCTTCTAAAAAATTGATAGTCTTAACTCTTACATTTAAATCTTTGATTCATTTTTATTGTTTTTAAATATGATGTAAAGTAAATGTCCAATGTCATTTTTCTGTATGTAGATATACAATTTTTGCAGCACTATTTTTGGAAAAAAGTTCTTCTTTTGAAGCAGAAAAATTATCTTTCTGAAATTTTTTGTGTCTATAAAGTGATGATACAAATACAGTGTTGATGATTAATTTTAAATTCAGTTGTCCAAGCATATAATTTATATTTTATTTCATTACATTTACTTGTTTGTAGTTAGATCAAAATAAAAACCTCAAGAGAAAACTTTTATATAACTTAGAAGAAGAACATGTGAAAAAGTGTGAAAAGAGATAAATGTATTAGAGACTCTCTCTTGAACTATTAGACGATTATGACTGTTAACTCATTTCTCTTTTTCATTATACTGGACAGTGGTGTGAGCCTGAAGGGGAAAGATTTTCTTTCTGAGAGGAGCAGCATCCTCAAAATAGCCTAAAGATTCTCTCCTTTCAAACTTTGGAATTAAGGTTTCAAAGACACTACAAACAAACTGTATACATCAAATTACCATCAAATAATTGGTTACAATTATTTAGTGGTATCTCGATCAGTCACTGCATATTAATCTAGTCAATTTACTGATATTTAATGTATAGTATAATAATAGCACAACCATTTTGTTATTATAAAGAAAGAATCATAAATGTAATTCATGAATTTGAATTCAAGAGACAAAAACATCATGCCTAATTGCTTTCATTAACTTTCGAGAAGGTGTTCATAAGTAAAAGAAGCTTTATAAGGTAAATATTAGTATTAATTTGAGCTACCTTCATCTGCTTCATCTTATATTATGGATGGACAAAGTTAGCACTGTTAAGAATTTAATTCAACATGTGTGACAGCTAAATGTGAGGAAACACAACCCAAAGTAAACATAGAACTGAATCACATAAAATGAAAAATCCAATAAAATTTGATCTAAAAACACGTTTATACACTTCTAAAGAACATAGAGGTTACAAGAAGTTGCATTTTTTTCCCCCAAGATTGCTGTAACTCAAAGTGAGTGACTTTAAAAAAGCCTAAACTTATCCCTTCACAATTCTGGACTTTGAAATAAGGGTGTTAGCAGGATTATGTTCCCCTATGAAACTATGGACAGGCTAATTCCTTGCCTTATCCTAGATTCTAGCGTTGACCATCCATCATTGCCAAACCTTGCCTTACAATTCCATCACTTCGGTATCTGCTTCTGTTATTAAACAGTGTTATTGATGTGTGCCTCTGTGTCTTCACACAGCATTCTTCTCCTGTGTCTTTGCTTTTTATTTTTTCTAAGAACACTAGTTATATTGAATTCTGGCCTACCCTAATGAAGGATGAGTTCAAATTAACTTGATTATATCTATAAAGTTATTTTCAAATAAATTAGCATTACCAGGTACAAGAAATTAAGACATAAACATTCTGGGGGACACAAGCCAACTTATAACAGCAGGTATCTCATTGTCTTTGAAATTCAGCCCAAGGAGTAAATAAAAAACATAACAATCACTTATAAGTATAGGTATCTACATCCTTGGTTCTATCCTTACTTGGAATAACAGGGTTTAGGGTACTGAACGGCCATGTAATGATAGAAAAGGGAATGATTTTGACCTCAAAATACTCAAGAAGTCTCTTCAAATTCCTAGCTTTATATTATTGTAAAGCTTACTTCACTACTATGAAACCCAAATTAACCATCTGGAAAATGGAGATAGTAATATGAAAATTCCTTAGGGTTATTGTAAGGATTAAAGTGAATGTTAAAATATGATAGCTAATATTATTGTTTCATTACTATACCCATGCTATGAGCTACTGCTTAATAAAGTCAGTCAGGTTTACATTTTTTTACTCCTGTCTGAGTCATCAGAAATAAGAAGTTTGCAGGAATTTAAACCAGGTGTTGGCAAACATTTTCTGTCAAGGGCCAGAGAGTTAGTATTTTAGGTTTTGTTGCAATTGTGCAACACTGCTGCAGTTTGTTATAACTGCTAAATTTTGTTAAATTGAAGAAAAGCAGTCATAAATAATATGAAAATGCATGGACATGAATGGGTTCTAGTGAAACCTTAATAATGGACATTGAAATTTGAATTTCATATAATTTTTATGTGTCATAGATATTTTTATTTTATTTTATTTAGCCATTAAAATGCAAAATTCAGAGAAATTATGTTATTAGTATGACTGGATAGAAATCTCTAGGCATTTGCACCTCCATGATCAATGTTTATATACCTAACCCTTAAATGTATACCACATTTTTATAATAAAAAAGAAAACAATAACATGAAAAAATAGGGGAAACAATTGTTTTGTGAAAAATACAGAAACTAGTTTAAAAGTTTCTGCAAATCAGATGAGTGCAAAGCAAACTCTATCAAAATTGGGTGAGAAAATTTATGGCAATCACTTACCAGAACCATTCCATCTGACAGAGTGTAGCCTCTCATCTCTTGATTTAATCCTGGGAGGAAAATAGAAATATGAACATACATCTAATGTTCTGACTTTCCAGATAGCTTGTCAGAGACTGGTTCCTGTCTTTACTAAATCAAGTATTAATAATAATGGGGTTTGGAGGTGTGCTGAGTACAAAGGTGATCAGCATGCTTTGGTCAAGCACCAAAGTCTGAAGTACTACAGACATACAAGTGGACTGCAGCTTGTTACACCACTAGTGGCTTCAGTACCACAAGCAGACACTACAGGAAGCTCCTTAGTAGATACTAACAAAATTATTCAATTAGGAGATTAAACATTCAAGCCCAGATAGGACACATCAACAGAAAAGACTTGTGAGGTCTCCAGAATCCTTAGCCAGGCTGAATGATGAAAGTCTTCCTTGTACAAAATCAGATCACAAAGCCTAAGAGAGGTCTGGGTTATTTTTCAAATACCAAAGTTCAAACAGAAATACAAAGGAAGCAACAATATATGGAAACAAAGCCCAATGAAAGGAACAAATTAAATATCCAATAACTGACCTTAATGCAATGAAGATATATAAATTAGCAAACAAAAAATTCAAAATAACCATCAAGTTATGCTCAATTAATTAAAAGAGAGCACAGATAGATAACTAAATAATATTAGGAAAATAATACACAAAGAATATGAGACTATCAACAAAGAAATGGAAACTAACCAAAAAGAAGTGAAGAATATAATGACTGAACTGAAAATTTTATTGTAAGGATTAAATGGCAAATTTGACTTAACAGAAGAAAGAATCAATTAAAATAAGAAAGAAAAGGGCCTATGGGACTTGTGGAACACCATTGAATGGAACAATGTATGCACTATGTATGTTCCAGAAGGAGAGAAAGGAGCAGAGAGATTATTTGATAAAATTTTGATGAAATAGTGGCCAAGAACTTTTCAAATCAGAGGAGAAATAGACACACAAATTCAAGAAGCTCAAAGATCTATAACTATAGTGAATTTAAAAAGACACATTATAATGACACTGCCAAAAGTCAGACAAAGATTATATTTAAAACAGCAAAAGAAAAGCAGCACATCACATGCAAAGATACTTTATAATATTGTCAGCAAATTTCTCAGCAGAAACAGTGCAGTCTAGGAGGGAGTAATATGATATTCAACATGCTGAAATTTAAAAATGCTATTAATAACATTATATTTAGAAGAACTTTCCTTTTAAATAATAATAAATATTAACATTTTTCAAGATGAGCAAAAGCTGAGAAAGTTCATCACCACTAGATCTGCTTTATAAGAAATACTAAAGTGCTTCAAGTTGACATTAAAGGACAATAATCAGCAACACAAACTGTATACAAATATTAAACACCCTAGCGAAAGTAATATATAGACAATTATGAAAAGGGTTCCCCACAAAAGGAATTTATTTATTAAAAAGTGAACTTATTCTTACATGTTAAAACTTCACTCACCTTCAAAGTACTCTCCATTTGAAACAATACACCTATCGAGATAGTTTTTCCATTGTTCAAAACAGTTTTTTCACTTATCCATTTTTTTTTTTTTTCATCTCTTCCACACTGGAAAAATGCTTCCCTTTGAGAAATTTTTTCTTTTATGGAAACAAATTTTTTAAAAAGTTGCTCTGGGCAAGATTGGATGATTGGGGAGGGTGAGACATGAGGGTCATGATATTTTTGGTCAAAAACTGCTGTACACTCAGCATGGTGTGAGCAAGTGTTCTCATAAGTCACCTGTATGAAATGGACAAAAACACTGAAAGAATCTGGAAAAAAAAAATCAGCCAGGTGCAGTGGCTCAGACCTGTAATCCCCAGCACTTTGGGAGGCTGAGGTGAAAGGATTGCCTGAGCCCAGGGTTTGAGACCAGCTCGGGCAACTTGCTAAGACCATGTCTCTATGATAAATCACAAAAATAACTAACTGGGCACTGTGGCGTGTGTCTGTCGTTCCAGCTACTTGGAAGGTTGAGGCAGAGGGATCTTCTGAGCCCAGCAGGCCTAGGCTGTGGAGGCCATGAGTGTGCCACTGCACTCCAGCCTGTGTAATAGAGTGAGATTCTGACTTAAAAAATAATTACTGAAGATGAACGCAGCTACTCATAACAAAGCTAGTAGGTACACTGATACCAATGGGTCCCTAGAACACTTACCTAATGGGGGAAGCCTGCACTACAAGAGTCCCACCCTCCAAAAGATAATTCTAGTGTTTAAAGTGTTCTCCCTCCTATACAGTCCTGTAGTAATGGCAATTTAGGTGCATAAATCACTCTTAATTCTGGTACACATTTTTAAAACAAATGCATAAAAGTAACTATAAATATATTTATTGAATACATAATATAATGAAAGGTGGTTTACGTCACCAATAACATAAAGTAGAGGGGAGAAGAGACATAAAGAAGTAGCATTTTTATTTATTTTTATTTATTTATTTTATTTATTTATTTATTTTGTTTGTTTGTTTGTTTGTTTGTTTGTTTTTGAGTTGAAATCTCACTCTGTCGCCCAGACTGGAGTGCAGTGGCCGCTCCCGGCCACCGCAGCCTCAACCTGCTGGGCTCAGGCGATCCTGCCGCCTCAGCCTTCCAAGTTGCCGGAATTACAGGCATGCGCTACCACGCCCGGCTGATTTTTTGATTTATTGCAGAGATGAGGTCTCGCTGCCCAGGCGGGTCTCGAACCCGCGGGCTCAGGCAATCCACTCACCTCAGCCTCCCAAAGGCGTACAGGCTGAGCCAACGAGCCCGGCTAGAAGTAGCATTTTTAATACGTGATTAGAGTTATTATCAGTTTAAAATAGATTGTTGTAACATTAAGTAGTTGTAGGCAATTTCAGTGATAATGACAAAGACAATATCTATAAAACATATGAAAAATGCTATGGGAAAGTGATTAAAATATATCACTGCAAATAATGAAACACAACAGAAAACAAGAATAGAGGAAACCAGGGACAAAAAGCTACAAGATATATAGAAAACAATAAGCAAAATGACCTTCCACATATAAATAAGTTAAATATCCAAATTAAAGCTATAGATTGAATAGATTAAAAGAAAAAAAAATGGACTTAATTATTTGATATCCACAAAAGACTAACTATAAATCTAAGGGCATAGATCAATCAAAAGTGAGAGAATAGAAGGTTTTCCATGGAAACTGGAACCTAAATAAAGCAGAGATTACTATACTTACATCAGACAAAAAGACCTGAAGACAAACTGTCACAAGAGATTTTTTAAAAAGAGCATTATATAATGAATGATAAAAGGGTCAATTCACTAGGACGCTGTAACAATTGTAAATATATATGCACCTAATATTAGAGCTGCCAAATATGTAAAAGTAAGCATTGACAGAAATGAATGGAAATATACTCAGAAACACAATAATAGTAGATGATTTAAATACATTACCTTCAGTTATAGCTAGAAAAACCAGAGAGATAATCCTTCAAGGAAACAGAAGATTTGAACAACACAACAAGCCAATTGAACCTAACAGACAAAAACAACTCAACCATAATACACATTATTCTCTAAATCATATGGGACATGTTCAAAAATAAACCACATGCAAGATCAAAAACCAAATATTTTATTTTGTTTTTACTATAAAGTTGTAGGGTAAAAGTATAAGTTAGCTACACTGGTGACATTTGGGTTTTCGATGTCATTGACAAATAACATGCAGGTGACGTTTGGGTTCAACTGGCCCTCACTTCCTCTGGTAGAGAACTAAGTACCCTTTGTGTTGACACATGCTCCCCACTGTCCTCCCTTCTTCCCTCTCCTAACAGTGCCCAGCAATGTCGATTCTTCCCTTTTGCTCATGTGACTATTGTTCAAGGTCCACTTATGAATGAGAGCAAGCAATATTCAGTTCTTTGTTGCTGTGATAGATCACTTAGTATGATGATCTCCAACTCCATTTACTCTATTGATTTTGTGCTTCTCTACGGCTGCGTAATACTCCATCATGCATATATACCACATTTTCTTTATCTGGTCTACTTTTGATGAGCTGTAGGACTGGTTCTTTGTCTTTACTAGTTTGAATAGTGCAGCAATACACAAGCATGTGCAGATGTCTTTTTGGTAGAACGATTTATGTTTTTCCAGGTTTATTCCCAGGAAAAAGATTGCTTGATCATATGGAAGGTCAATTTTTAGTTTTTTTTAGGAATCACCACACTGCTTTCCATAAAAGTTGCACTAGCTTGTACTCTTACCATCGATGTAGAAATGTTCCCTTTTTTCTTCACCCACACCAGCATCTGTTGTTTTTTGACTTATTAATGATGGCCATCCTTACTGGAGTTCAATGGTATCTTATTGTAATTTTGATTTGCATTTCTCTGATGATTAGTGACGCTGAGCATTTTTTCAAGTGTTTGTTGATTGCTTTATGTTGTCTTTTGAGAAGTGTCTGTTCATGTTCTTTGCTCACTTTTTAATGAGATTTTTTGTTTGTTCATTTCACTTTGTTTGAGTTCTTTGTAGATCTTGGATGTTAAGCCTTTGTCCAATGTATAATATGGAAATACTTTTTTGTATTCTGTGGGTTGACTCTTTAACCTCATGATGGTTTCTTTTGCTGTGCAAAAGCTTTTCAGTTTGATGAGGCCCCACTTTCTATTTTAGTTTTTATGGTAATTGCTTTTGAGGACTTGGTCAGAAATTCATTGCCTACTCCAATGTGCATAAGGATGTTTCCTATATTTTCTTTTAGGATTCTTATAGTTTTAGGTTTTGTACTTAGGCCTTTGAACCATTTGAATTAATTTTCATATGTGGAGGTAGGTAGGGGTTGGTGCAATTTCACTCAGTTTTCCCAGCACAAATTGCAAAATATGGTTTCCTTTCCCCAGTGTTTGTTATTGGTGGCTTTGTCAAAGATGAGTTGATTTAGAGATCATGCTTTTGCTTCCAGAATCTCTGTCCTGTTCCATTGGTTTTTGTGCCTTTTTGTACCAATACCAGGCTGTTTTATTTACTGTAGCCTTGAGGTAGTTTAAAGTCTGGAAGTATGATACCACTTTGTTCCTTTTGCTGAGGACTCTTTTGATTCCGTGTTCTCTTTTTTGACTCCATACGAACTTCTGTGTTGTCATTTTCAGGTCTAAAAAAATGATGTTGGTAATGTGATGGATATTGCATTGAATCTGAATACTGCCTTGGGTAGGATGGGCATCTTGACAATATTAATTCTTGCAATATATGAGCAAGGAATGTTCTTTCAACTGAGTGTCATTCGTGATTTTTTAACAGTGTTTTTTAGTTCTCATTGTAAAGGTCTTTCACTTCTCTGGTAAGGTGGATGCCAAGGTATTTTATTGTGTGTGTGTGTGTGTGTGTGTGTGTGTGTGTGTGTGTTTGGCTATGGTCAATACGATTGCATTTTTCATGTGGTTCTTTGCCTACTTGTTGTTGTTGTATAGAAATGCATTGCAGGGGGCCAGCCCCTGCAGAGAGATTTAGGGGGTCCCTTGGAAGGTGTGGCAGCGTCGGCGATTATTCTGGAGAAAT
>NW_007258912.1:432827-435972 GCF_000164805.1 Carlito syrichta | reverse complement strand
TAAATCAAACTGAACTACCCACACTTCTGTAATAAAATGGTTACTTAATTTTTCTTAATCTATATAAACTATTTTCTAAAACCTATATCTATAAATTTCTAAAGGTCACATCAAGAGAACCTGTGACTCTACTAAGGCTCCTCAATGTGACTCAAAGCCAAACCTAAATTGTGATAAAGCAAAAGACTATAGCCGTGGGGAATGGGAATAATAGACTCCTAGGTTAGCTGTGTTCATTCCAGTCTCAGAGTTTTCTGTTAGAGCCAGCTGGAGCTTTTCTTGGTAGTTTGTGCCAAATGGAAAAGGAGGGCGGGAATGGGTCAACAGCTCCCGAACACATCCTAGCGGTCTCGGGGTCTACGGCCCTTCCTGATCCCTAATGCTCAGTGGACCTCCGTGGCCGGCTCCCAACAATGCATCTTTTGCATGATGTGCTGTACCCTGAGATTTACAAAAGTTATTTATCAGTGTAAGGAAACTTTTGACAAACTCCCTTCAGTTTTCAAGGTATAGGAATGAGAGGAATAGCTTAGTATTCAAATAGGAATCCTCTTTTCCTATTTGAATACTCCTTATTTTTTCTCTTGCCTGATTGTTCTGACTGGGACTTCCAGCACTGTGTTGAACAGGAAGAGTGAGAGGGGGCATCCTTATCTTGTTTTGAGCAAAATGTTGCCTATGGGTGTATTATAGATGGCTCTTACTGTTTTGAGGAATGTTCCTTATATGCCTAGGAGTTCGCAGGTTTTTATCAAGAAGGCATGCTGGATTTTGTGAATGCCTTTTCTGCATCTGATGATACAATTATATCCAATGATATAATTATGTGGTTTACATCTATTAATATGCTGAATTATGTTCATAGTATTGCAAATGTTGAAACAGCGCTACTTCCCAAGAATAAAGCCCACCTGGTCATGGTGGATGATTCTTCAGATGTGTTGTTGGATCTGATTTGCCAGAATCTTGTTGAGAATTTTTGCATCTTTTACATTTCTGACTCTGTTTATTTTGGTTTTTTCTTTTTTTGTCCTGGTCATTCTGGCCAGGAGTCCATCAGTATTGTTTATTCAGTTTTTTGAATTTTTTCTATTCTTCTGCTAAAGTTTGGGTTTGAGTGTTCTTGTCTTTCCAGATCCCTTAGGTGATTTGTCAAAACGTTTACTTGTGATCTTTCCATTTCCTTGATGTGTCTTCCTAAGGATTTAAATTACCCTCTTAGAACTGATTTCATGGCATCCTAGAGAATTTGGTAGAATGTTTCTTCATTTTTCATTTGTTTCCAAGAATCTTTTAATTTCTGTTGCAGTTTCTGTGTTGACACAATAGTCTTTCAGCATCATGCTGTTTAGTGTCCATGTCTTTGTGGGTTTGGAGAGAAATTTGTTGATGTTGATATTTGTTTTTATTCCACTGTTGTCTGAGAAGGACCTATTTCAATCTTATAAAATTTGTTTATGCTTGATTTATGACTGAGGATGTGATCAATCTTGAAGTATGTTCCTTGTGGTGATTAGTCAAATGTGCATTTTGTGATTGTTGGCTAGAGTATTCTGTAGGTATCTATTAAGTCCATTTGGTTGCACATCAGGTTGAGGTTCTAGAAACCTATGTTGATTTTTTACCTCATTGATCTGTCTAGGGTTGTTAGTGGGGTATTTGAGTCCCCTTGGCTATAATAGTGTTAGAGTGAATATCTTCTTTTAGTTTACTTAGTAGTTCCTTTATAAACACTGGTGCTCCTGTGTTGGGTGTATATATGTTTGGGATGATTATTTCTTCTTGATTGATTTAACCTTCATGATTATGCAGTGTCCTTCTGTATCTTTTTAAATTTTCGATAGCTTAAAGTTTGTTGGCCTGATATTAAGATCACGGCTCCTGCCCTCTTTTGTAATTCATTCACCTGGAAACTCATTTTCCATTCTCTAACTTTGAATCTGCATGCATCTCTTGCAGTGAGATGAGTTTCCTGGATGCAGCAAATTATTGGGTCATAGTTTTTATCCAGGCTGCCATTCTTTGTCTTTTCAGTGGTGAATTTAGTGCACCCATGTTCAGGCTGATTATTGAAATGTGATATTTTTATCCTGATCATGAGGTTCTTATAATGTTTTTTCTTTGTTTTGTTTTGGGGTTGATATACATGTGTGTTTTCAAGTTTTCAGTCACGATGTATAGTCTGTTGATTCTGTGATCTCATGAGAAGTGTGTGGTCCTTTTTTTACTTCTTCTGTGCTTAATACCATTTTAAGCATCTCCTGAAGAACTGGTCTGGATACTGCATAACCTCTTAGGGATTGGATGTCTGGGAAGGATTTTAATTCTCCCTCACTGATGAAGCTGATCGCAGCTGGGTGGGGAATTCTTGGATGAAATTGTTTATCTTTGAGAACTTTGACTGTTTGACTCCAGTTCCCTCTAGTTTGTAGTTTTTCTGCTGATCGGTTTGTTGCTATTCTGATTGCTTTTCTTCTGGTATTTAGTCAGACCTTTCTCTCTTGCTTCCTTTAGGGTTTTTTCTTTTGTGCTTTGTGTAGGTTAATTAAAATGTGTCTAGGTGTTGGTCTTCTCATTTGATGTCCTGTGGGGGTTCTCTGTATCTCTTGTGTTTGGGTGGTCAAATCCCTGGTGAAATGGGGAAAGTTTTCCTGGATAACCTCCTGGAATACTGGCTCCAAGTGTTCTCTATTGCCTTTCTTCTGGGATACCAATCATGCATAAGTTCAGCCTCTTGATATTGCACATCTCTTGGAGGTTTTGTTCTTTCTTTCTGAATTTTCTTTATATGTTTTTTAAAGATCAGGTTGATTCGATGTTTTGGTCTTCAAATTCTGAGATTCCTCATTCTGCTTGATTAATTCTGTTTTCCATGCTTGTATTCTTGTAGTTTATTTCCTGGATACAATTTTTATGGTGAAAATCTGTTACAAATTCTAAAAGTGTTGCATCCTGTCTTTCTTGAGTCTTATTTACTCTTTCCATTCATTCCCTAATCCCTGCTGTTTTCTGGGTCCAGTCATTGGTGACTTCCATTATTTGGGCTCTGAGGTCTGATTTTTCAGGCATTTTCTCTTTGTAAAATTGGGAATTACCTGTGTTCTTCCATTAATTTTTTTTTCCTTACACACACACACACACACAC
>NW_007258912.1:385931-432796 GCF_000164805.1 Carlito syrichta | reverse complement strand
CCTTCCACCTCAGCCTTCCAAGTAGCTGGAATTACAGGCATGAGCTACCACACCCGGCTGATTTTTTGATTTATTGTAGAAATGAGGTCTCACTGCCTAGGCGGGTCTCGAACCCGCAGGCTCAGGCAATCCACTCACCTCAGCCTCCCAAAGGTGTGGGATTACAGACTGAGCCACTGAGGCCGGCTTATCACACAAATATTCACACACACATTGAAGTATAAAAAGAGAACAACAAAGCAAAAATAATCAAACAAAAAAACTGAAAGATAAACACTGAATTCTTTATGTACACACATAAACAGAAAACAAAAAATGAAAGAAGATAGAAAAAGAATTTTAAAAAAGAGAAAAAAGGAGTGGGGGTATGCAGATCAAGCCCTCAGATACACATTCATGCATAAAGGAAAAATATATAAAAATTAAAAAACAACACCAAAAAAGCCTGTCTTCTTGTGGCAGGTTCTGTAGTTGTTCCTTTCAATTGCCCCTCTGCTCTTTCCTGCAGAACTTTCAGCCTCATTTACAATCTCCCTAGTGTCCAGCCCAGGGAAGGAGGAGGGGCAATGAGAGTGGGTGGGGCTTCAGTCCTCCCCTCCCACTCTAGTTTGGTCACAGGAATGCCCTCTTATGGAGAGGTATGGAATTGTCTCTTCCCCAGGTACTGGATGGGGGCACCCCAATCAGGCTTACCCTGGACTGGGGTGCTCCTATAGAGACTGATGTCCAGGTTCCACCTGGGTTTGTACCTCTCAGTTGTGCCCCAGCTTTGTGGATCTGACATTCAGAGGACTGTTGTCGAGGAGGGGGTTGGATCAGCTCCAGACTCACCACTGATCTTTTTGAAGGACTTCCTTGTCCTTTTCTGGCCATACCCTTTGTCCCATGGCTGAATCAGGGCAGGGGGTGGGACACCTGAGACTCAGCACTTGTCCTGTCTCTCCAGAGTTTTTGCTTTCAGGATATTCCCTTTAGTTCACAATCTACATCTAAGTAGTTAATCTACCAGTCATGGAGATTGGGTAGGGTCTGTCACTCTGTGATATGCAAGCTAGAGCACTTTCCTGCCAAGTTTTCAAAATGATGGCAGGAAGCCTGTTTCATCTTCTCTAGTGGGTCTCTGCCTGAGCTCCCCTGCTGTCTTCCCTCTGCAGCCCTTGCTGCCAGTGTTTGGCCAGGCACTGCAATGGTGAGGCAGAGGCTGGAGCCGGCAGTCTTTCCTGGCACCTTCTTCCAAGAAGGGCTTTATTGATTTTTTTTAAATGTTGCTCAGTTTCCATGCCCTGGGAACCACTAGGGACCAAGCAGAGCAACTGTGGCACCAGCCCTGGCTACTTGCTCCTAAGTCCCTACTCAGTCACTCACATGCCCACTTACTCACTGACATATACACAAAATTTTCCATACACACACACTGGGACTCACTTAATCCAACTGGCTCCTCCACCATCTTCCCGAGAATTGTATTTTATTGTTTGCAGCTATTGTGAATAGGATTGTGTTTTTTATTTGATTCTCAGCGTGTTTGTTGTTAGTATGTAGAAATGCAACTAATTTATGAACATTGGTTTTGCATCCTGAGACTTTACTGAAGTTATTTATCAATGCTAGGAGGTTTTTGGTGGAATCTCCTAGATTTTCTGGGTGTAGAATCATATCACTTAACTTCTTCTGCTCCTATTTATATACCTCTAATTTTTTTTATCTTTGAGTGCTCTAAGATTTCCAATTTTATGTTAAATAAGAATGGTGAGACTGGACATACTTATTGTGTTCCAGTTCGTAGGGAAAATGCTTCCAGCTTCTGCCTGTTAAGAGTGATGTTCGCTGCTGGTTTGTCATAGATGGCTTTTATTATTTTATGGAATGTTCCTTTGATGCTTAAAAGTTTAAGAGTCTTTATCAAGAAGGGATGTTGGATTTTATCAGATGCATGTAAACTAGAAAATCTAGAGAAAATGAATTAATTGCTGGAGACAAACATACCTCCCCAGATTGAAACAAAAAGAAATTAAAACACTGAACAGACAAATAACAAGTCAAGTAATCAAGAAACTTCTCCACCAAAAATGTCCTGGGCCAGATGGTTTCTCTGCTGACTTTTACCAGATGTACAAGGAAGTGCTATTATCAATCCATCTGAAAGCATTCCAAGTAATCAAGAAGGAAGAACTCCTCTCTAACTCATTCCATGAAGCCAATATCATCCTGATACTCCCAAAATGGTGAAGCCCCAACAAAGGAAGGAAACTACAGGCTGATTTCCCTGATGAACATAGATGCAAAACTTCTCAACAAAATAGTAGCAAATTACATCCAACAGCAAGTTACAAGGATTATTCATCATGACCAGGTGGGCTTCTTCCCCAGGATCAAAGCTGGTTCAACATATGCAAATCAATAAATGCAATCTACCACAAACAGATGTAAAAATTAAGAACCATACAATTATCTCAAAAGATACAGAAAATACATATAATAATTGTGAAAATTCTGTTTGATCATATTACTTTCCTGATCAGAAAGTTTTGATGGCTCCCTATTGCAACCATAATAATATACAATCTCCTAAACAAAATAATGCTCAACAGAAACACTGCAATAACCACTGATCTGTTTTATTATTTCCAGTTTTGCTCCTTTAGCCTTGCTTTGTTCTGAAATCCATTCTTCACGTGCCCAGTAGCCAGAGTGATATCTTTAAAACACAAATCTATCACTGGCTTCCTCAAAACCTTCAAGCACTTTCCCATTAGACACATCATTATCATCACTAACTCTAATTAAGCACTTACCATATGTTAGCCCCCCTTTTTTTTTACATGCTTTATGGGGTTCTCTCTGCTCATTTAGTGAACCAAAACACACTTAACATGGCGTGCAGTTCTCAGCATGAAAAGGACATGTCCTACTTCAGTATATACCAATTCTTTACTATAATTCTCTCCAGCAATATCATCCTCTTTATTGTTCTTGGAGCACAACCAGCTCATTTTTATTTATGGCCTTTGAACTAACTGCTCTCTCTGCCTTGAATGTTCTTCTCCTGGCTCTAGGTAAAAATACCTCCTTTTTATCATTTGGCAGTTCAAACTCAACAGTCAAACTTCTTAGTTCAAATGTCACTCCCTCAAAGAGAACATCTCGTATCCTTGTATTCAGAATAGTTCTTGTGTTCCTCAACTCCCAGTCCATATATAACATTATCAGATGGTTTTACCTTACTATCTGATATTATCTTACTGACTTGTCTACTTTTTAAAAAAATTCTGTCCTTTTCTATCAAAAGTTACAGTACATAAGAGGTGAGGTTTTTGTCTTGATCTTTACTGTATCTCCATCATGGGAATAATATTTGACACATAGGAACAACATAATAAATTTTTGTTAAATTAATAAAATAAGAAATTTCTTCAAGGTGTCACCAATTATGTTTTCAAATTTATTGATAATTGTGTTCAATAATTTTCTCTTTGCTTTAGGAATGTAGCATTCATTGTTGTCTCCCAAATATAGCCCTTGCTTTTTTCTTTCTGCATCCTTACCCATGATGTTCCCTCTGTCTGGAAATGTCATCCACATAATCATTTCCAATTAAAATTTTATTCATTCTTCAAAGCCCAGTCCAAATGTTATTTTTTAAGGTATGCATTTTGTTGCTCCAAGGCAGAGAGCATCTCCCTCTTCTGTGCAGTCAAAATACTTTATATATTTCAAATAATTTATCACATTGACGTGTACTACCAGTTCTATGACACATATGTACATCCATGTCATGTTTTCGGGGACTATGTTTTGTACCTATTTATACAGGAGGGGATCTACCAGAATGGAAACCCAACAATATTAAAATCTGTATGCACATTGTTGTTTGTTTGTTTGCCTTTTCTAGGGAAAATAATCTGCTAACTACTTTAAGGACAGTGAACCAGCCTAACATAGATCTTGCTTGTTTTGTGAAGAGTCATTTGTGTGGTCTCACTTCTTTAAGTGTAGACTAAGTAGATCCAATTATTCAGAAAGAAGTACCTAAGGAAACTTTTAGGAGATTTTTAATTGCCTGGAAAGACTATCTTCCCACTTTGGGAAGATAATTTCCAGAAATGCAGGGGCGTCTGAAGATCTCAGTCCATAAAACAACTACACTTAAGGAGATTATTGCCAAGAGCTGCAAAAGTTGTAGTTTAGGACTGTAGATGTATGATACCTTTAAGTTAAAATTGTGGGATTATGATCTTACGAAGAACAATCAGAAAACAACAAAAAAAGAATTTTTGTACTGAATCTAAGAACTCATGGAAGCACCTTGTGAAAAAAAGAAAAACAAAAAAAAAACTCAACTGCTGTTGTGCTTCATAACTTAGACCAATCTTTCACAAGTAGTCTTGCCAAGATTATTACATTAGGTTGCATAGGGGGCACCATTTACAAAGGCTGTGTTATAAATTGTATCCTCTAGAGTTGTGGGTTCAGAACTGCACACCTATTCACAGTGCTCTGCACCTTTGATGTCTTTAGCAATGTTCCACACTTATCTTTTTAATAGAGTGTGTCTTATCTAGAGATTGAATAATGCATCCCATATTGCTACTACCTCATATTCATGAGGCAACTAACACCAGAATCTGTTTTATCTCCATTACTCTGGAAAAAAACTAAGCTGTATTTGACTGGTAAAAAGAAAATAACTTTATGCCAAAGAGTACTAGCCAGTTTTGTGGGGAGCTTTTTTACTGAATGTAATAACACTAAGAAGTATTATCTGCCTTTGAAAAATCACCAAGAAAGCAGGTAATGGCACTCAGCTTTTGTGTTTCACAGGATTCTTCAGCAGCCACAGTATTTAAATTGTAATCAACATGATATAAAAAGGAAGGTCAAAAGAAACCAGACTCTTTCTCATTCTAATTTGACCCCAAAAGCTATCCAAAAGAGTTTGAATATCTCTGGATAACAAAATGAGAAGAAAGACATGGAATTTTGGAAGAGAACATACAGGATTTCTGAACTTCCTGATATTGCTGATAAGGAATGTTTAAGCATTCATTATACTCTGAGGATTGATACTTGAAAGCTTTTTCATTCAAAATTGTATAGAAAGACTTTATTTTTGTAATATATTTATGTATTATAGAGCTGTGGGGTATACATGAGGATTTATTAAATAAGTAGGCTGCATGCAGGTGAACTTTAGACTTCCATAGCCCTCACTCCCCCTGATAGTGGACAAGGTTTCCTTTTTGTTGTCATGCGCCCCCCACCATCTTCTCTCCGTCCCTCACCTGGTAGTGCCCTGTGACTGCCAATCCCACCTTTGTGCTAATGTGATTAGTGTTCAGAGCCCACTTATGAGTAAGAACATGCAGTATTCAGTTCTTTGTTTCTGTGATAGTTCCCTTAGTATGATGGTCTTCAACTGCATCCAAGTTGTTGCAAAGTCCATGATTTTGTTCTTATTTATGTCTGAATGATTATTTATTTAATTTGCTTCCTCACAGCAACTGGGTCACTGCTTTGCATGTAACAGATGTTTAATTAATGTTTATTAAATTAACTAAAGGTATTCACTACACCTACCTACATCAATGCAATTAGTGGAACAATTGTTTTAGAACAAGTTATAATCTTATATAGTCTTATGTAGTCTTAACTTTTATTTCAATGGCTTCCTAACTCTTAGATCATGTTTGTAAAGAAGCATTTGTATACATTTTTATTTCCTACCCGCATTCTTAATTCCTATAAAACTGTTACTCTATTGTCTTATTTTCTGTCTTTTTGTACCTTCCATTTATCCTTGACTCCTGCTTCTTACTTTTTCTAACCATTAAAATAATGTCCTATCTTTGCTCATTTATCTACAGCATTTCACTTTCAGAACCTAAGTATTTTGTATGTTAAGGTCCATTCCAAAGTTCCACTGACTGCATAACAATGTCCACCATGCTTTTCCTTCAATTCATTACTTGCTAACTGAAAAAAAAGATTTTTAATTTATTTTGTGTTACTCTAAGAAAAAAGAACTTCTATTAACCTTATTTTTCTCATCTGAAAAGCAATGATAATAAATATTAAAACAGTTCAGTGAAAAATGGGTTATTTTAATTCTGCCAATATGTCAATTTAGCACAAGATGCTGGATATCTATCCTTCAAACTCAACTGTTCACCATGGAAAAAAGTTATAAATAAATACTCTGGAGTTTGGGAAAAGGTGGAGAGAAAGAGACTCTGAAAAAAGAAATCTAGAGTTGCAAAAGGCTATTGTGACCTGGAGAGAGGATGGGGTAATGAAGGATAATACATTCATCTCATTGTCACATAAAGAATTTGTCAATCAACAATCAGAGAATACATATTTTGCTCAAGCACACATAAAATAATATCACAATTAAAATGTGGACTAGGTCACAAAATGTATTAATTTTCTATGCTTCATAACAAATCAAGTTGTTGACTGGACTACATTCTCATCTGAAAGCTTGACTAGGAAAGAATCTACTTTTCAATCTTTCTAAACATTTTTAGAATTCATTTCTTTGCAGTTGTAGAAATAAAAATGGCTTGCTTCTTCAAAGCCAGCAAGGATAGAGATTTTCTGCTGCTTCAGGTCTCTGGCCTCTAAACTTTCTTTCAAAGGACTTTTATAGTAGGCCAAACCTACCCAGAAATATCTCCTTTTGTATTAACTTAAAGTCAATTGATTAGGGATTTTAATTACATTTTCAAAATCCCTTCCTCTTTGCCCTATAGGCAAATTAACCAAGGTAGTAACAGAACATAATCTTTTCCATATTTTGTTTACTTTAAACAATACTATCTACACCCAAAGACAGTTGATTATACAAGGCATAACTCATTGAGTTATCTAGCATTTATCTGTCAAGCATGTTTCAACAAACTTGAAAGAATATATAAAAAACAGGCAACATTTTTGACTCAACAAAAATAATTTAGAAGTTAATAAGGTAAATGTTGACATTATATAAAACTACAGAATGTTTAAATAATATAATTTCAAAAAAGAAAGCTTAATAGAAATTTTAAAATTAATTATAATTAAATGATGATGAAGCATTCCTTACCAAAATAGGGAATGGATAAACTTAAATCAGAAAAAATACAAAGATTTCCATTATCACTAATTTTATTCTACATTGTAATGGTCAGCACAGTAATAAAAAGGAACAAAAAATTATTATGTATGCAAAAATCCAGAGGGAATATATAGAAACAGAATTAAATTAAATAGAAGGGTTTTATCAACGACTTAAAAATCAATATTCAAAAGTCAAATGCATTTTTATAAACTACAATCAGTAAACTTTTTAAAAAATTACAGCAACAAAACTTGCCAAGTTCTAAGTGTAAATCAAAGACATTCAAGATCTCTACATGAAAATAATAAAAATTATATTTATGTAATAAAGAATACCTAAATAGAGAGATATTTCTGTTCAGAATAGAAGATAATTTGGTTATGATTCCTCCAAATTAATATATATATTTAGTGCAACTTGATCAAAATTTTGACAGATTTTTCACATAGCTTATTAGCTGATTTTAAATCTTTATGGAAAAATTAAACTTTAAGATTAGCCAAGACACTTTTGAAGAAGACACCCGATTTGCACTACCAACTACCAGATCCTATTATGAAGTCATGGTAAATAAGGACAAAAATTATGAAGAGATACAATAAAGAGTTTAGAAAACAATCCATTTTTTCCCCAAAACGGTGAAAGGCCTGATGTCTGATGTTGCTCCACTTACACACACACACACACACACACACACACACACACACACACACACACACACTCATCACTGCAGAAACATGAGGAACTTATGTCAGGCAAAAAAAAAGTCTCGTGTGTATGTGTGTGTGTGTGTGTGTGTGTGTGTGTGTGTGTGTGTGTGTGAGTATGTGTGTATGTGTGAGTGAATGTGTGTGTATCTATGAAATAATTCCTTTTGTTCAGCCTTACTGAGGTATAATTGACAAAAATTGTATACATTTAATGTATACAATGTGATGTTTCAATATATCCATATACATTGTGAAAATACCACAATCAAGCTAATTCACATATGCATCACCACCTCACATAGTTAACTTTGTGTATGTGTGTGAGTAGGATGAATACTTGAGATCTACTGTCTCAAGAAATATCAAGTATATATTATTGCTAATTATAGTAACCATACTGTACATTAGTTGTTCAGAACTTATTCATCTTACAACTGCAAGTTTGTACCCTTAGACCAACATCTTCCCATCTCCCTTGGAAAATATAAAACCATATCACATTGCAGCATTAGTCTCCCACATCTTGACCTATAGGTGATTCAATGAGAGCTGAAGAAAAATTTCTTTCCTTTTTTTTTTTTGGGGGGGTTGGAGTCTCACTCCTTTGCCCAGGCTGGAGTGCAGTGTCATGCACGCTCACGGCACCCTGGCGTGACATTCTGGGCTCCAGTGATCCTTCTGCCTCAGTCTGCCAAGTAGCTGGACCTACTGATGCATGGTACCATGCCCAGTTATTTTTTATTTTATTGTTGAGAGGAGGTGTTGCCAAGTTCCCTAGGCTGGTCTCGAACCCTCAAGCTCAGGTCATCCACTCACTTCGGCCTCCCAAAGTGCTGAGAT
This sequence comes from Carlito syrichta, assembly GCF_000164805.1. NCBI lineage: Eukaryota > Metazoa > Chordata > Mammalia > Primates > Tarsiidae > Carlito > Carlito syrichta. The sequence goes on along the minus strand of NW_007258912.1, from coordinate 424,147 downwards.
TTCAGGCTAAGCCACCAAGCCCAGCCCAGCCAGAAAACTTTCAGAGTAGTGGGTTGTATCCCATAGACATGGTATGGAAAACAATACATTTTCTTCATTTATATATAGGCAATAGATAATCATCCCCTCCATTTCCAAAAATGGGGGAGGGGGAGAAAAATATTTTGTTCCTTTCAGATAGGATGTAAAGGAACTTGGTCATCCTTATCTTTTGGAATGTACGTACAGCTTTTTAAGGGCCAAATAAACTCCAGGTGCCTTTACCTTTTATAATCTAGAGATGTCCCCAAGTTCTCAGCTTCATCCCTTTGTGAGTTAGTCTTCCTAGAACCTTGATATTTTATCTATGAATCTAGTCAAGACTGTAACCATTGGAGCGTCTCTGGAAGAAATAAGGAAAATTTATTTTCCTTTTGGATCCTAAGCAATTAAGTTAACAAATGACTGCATATCATATTCTTGTGGTATGTGAGAAGTAAAATGTTCTAGGAGAAATAAAAGCAAATAGTCTTTATATTTATGATTCTGTGCCTCAGGAGGCTAAAGCTTGTTGAAAGGAGAATTGAAAAATTTAGAAAAAGTTTTTATGTTTCTATAAACACACATATATAGAACTTTGAAATAAGTCAATTATGGCAAGGTGGGTAAATAAAGTAATAAAGGACTATATAATAAATGCAGGTAAAAAATAGCTGTTCATAGGGAAAAACTGAAACTGGATCTCTATCTCACACTATTCAAAATTAACTTCAGATAACAAATCAAATAATTTAAATATCAAAGATAAACCTGTAAAAGCATCTAATGGGAAGTATAGGTAACATCTTTATAATCTAAGGAGAGAAGGGCCTCTTAAAAAAGACTCAAAAATATTGTTCTTTTTAATGATAAAGTTAACTATATTAAAATTAAGGACTTTGATCCATCAATTAATACCTTTAGGAAAAGGAAAATATAAGCCACAGAATGAAAGGAAAGAAAATATAATTGGAACACATATAACCAGGAAAGGATAAGTATCCAAAATATAAAAATAAGTGCTATAAATCAATAAGAAGAGCATAAATATTTTCATAATAAATCAGCATAAAAACTCTCAGAAAACAAACAAAAAAAAGACATGTCAAGAAAAGGAAACATAGCTAATATGAAGATACCTTCAACCCCATTAATTATCAGGAAAATGCAAAGTAAAACTACAATGAAAGAACACTTTTTACTCATTTCATTGGACAAAACCAAATAAATAACAGAAGGCAAATATCAAGTTTTCTAGAGATTGTGAACCAATTTGGTCTCATATATTCCTGGTAGAAAAACATTTCTTTGATACATCTTTGAAAAATAATTTTACTTTAATTTAGTAATATGTACAAATGATGTATTCATAAATATATATCAAGGACAAGTAAAAGCAAGCAATATCAATAGTAGCAAAAAACTAGAGCTACTCAAATATTTGTAAATAGGAAAAATATATAAACTGAAATTATTCACAAAATGCAAAATTTTCAGCAAAGGGAATAAACTACAATTACGGAAGAGTATTTCCAATGTTTCCCAAAAAGTACTACAAAATATTTCTTTATATATATATATATATAATTTAATTACTTTAAAACTGTGGGGTATAATTTGGGATTAGGCATACAAATATTCATTATGCAGGTACCCTTGTTGATGAAGTGTGCCCCTCTCCCCAGGCAGATCTTGACTACTGTCAATCCCACCTCCACACACACCCCCCCCTACAGTTTTCTGCTACTGTCAATCTGTTTGTAATAGTATTATGGTAGTTGTTCAAGGTCCACTTATCGAGTGAGAACATGTGATACTCAGATCTTTGTTTCTGTGAAAGATCTCTCAGTATCATAAACTATAATTACATCCAGGTTGCTGTGAAGTTCATGATTTTTTTCTTCTTTATGGGTGCGTAATATTCCATTGTGTATACGTACCACATTTTTTTATCCAGTCCTCTTGTGATTTGCAGCACAGTTGGCTCCATGTTCTTGCTATTGTGAAGAAGACTGCGATGAACATACCTGGGTAAGTATCTTTTTTATAGAGTGATTTGAGTTCTTCTGGGTATATTCCCAGTAGGAGGATAGTGAGGTCATATGGAAGGTCGATTTTTAGAACTTTTAGGAATCACCACACTGATTTCCACAGAGGCTGTACTAGTTTGCCCTCCCCCCAACAGTGTAGAAGTGTTCCCTTTTCACCACACCCTCACCAGCATCTGTTATTTTTTGAGTTATTGATGATGGTCATTCTGACTGGAGTTATGTGGTATCTCAGTGTAGTTATAATTTGCATCTCCTGGATGACAAGTGAAGTTGAACATTTTTTTCATGTACCTGTTGACTGCTCATATGTCTTCTTTTCAGAAGTGTCTATTCATATCTTTTGTCCACTTTGTAATGAGGCTGTTTTAGTTTTTGTTTTTTTTTCTTTTTAGTGCGTTTGAGTCCCCTGTAGATCCTTGATGTTAGGTCTTTGTCAGACATGGAGTTGGTAAATATTTTTTTCCCAGTCTATGGGCTGTCTCCCTGCTATCTTGATGGTTTTTTTGGCTTAGCAGAAGCTTGTCAGTTTAATTAGGTCTCACTTGTCTATCTTATCTCTTATGGCGTAGGCACTTCGAGTTTTGATCAGGAATTGGTTGCCAGTTCCAACTTCTATAAGTGTCTCCTGCATTTTCTAAGGATCTTATAGTTTGAGGTATTACATTTAAGTTTGTGATTCATTTAGAGTTAATTTTTGTATATGGGAATAGGTAGGGGTCCTGTTTCAATCTTCTGCATGTGCTCAGCCAGTTTTCCCAGCACCATTTACTGAGTAGGTTCTCCTCTCCCTAGTAGTGGTTTGTGGAGGCTTTGTTGAAAATGAGTTGGTTCAGAAATTGAGGTTTTACTTCTGGAATCTCAATTTGATTCCATTGGTCTATATGCCTGTTCTTGTACCAGTACCAGGCTGTTTTGATTATTGTAACTGTATAATAAAGTTTAAAGTCTGGGAATGTGATACCTCCTGCTTTGTGTTTTTTACTGGAAATTGTTTTGGCTATTCTTAGTAATTTATGTTTCCATATGAATTCCTGTATTATTTTTTCTAGGTATGAGAAAAATGTTGCTGGTAATTTGATGGATATTGCATTAAATCTGTAGATTGCCTTAGGTAGAATGGACATCTTAACAATGTTCATTCTTCTAATCCATGAGTGTGGAATATTTTTCCACTTGTTTGTGTCATCTTTGATTTCTTTGAGCAGTGTTTTGTGGTTTTCATTGTAAAGGTCTTTCACATCTCTGTTTAGGAAGATGCCAAGGTATTTCTTTTCTTGGGTTTTTTTTTTTTTTTAATGGCTATGGTGAATGGAATTGCGCTTTTTATTTGGGTTTCTGTTTGTTTATTATTGGTGTATAGAAATGCGATTGTATTTTGCACATTTATTTTATACCCTGAGACTTTGCCAAAGTCTTTTATCAGTGCAAGGAGGTTTTTGACTGATTCTTTTGGGGTTTCAAGGCATACAATCATGTCGTCTGCAAAAACAGATAGCTTGACTTCCTCTTTTCCTGTTTGGATACACCTGATCCCCTTCTCTTCTCTGATTGCTCTAGCTAGGACTTTCAAAACCATATTCAACAAGAGGGGTGATAGTGGGCATCATTGTGTTGTTCCAGTTTCCAAGAGGAATGGTTCCAATTTCTGTCTGTTTAAAAGTATGCTGACTGTGGGTTTCTTGTGGATGGTTCTTACTATTTTGAGATATCATCCATCTATGCTTAGATGTTTGAGTGCTTTTATTAAGAAGGGATGCTGGATTTTATCAAAAGCTCTTTCTGCATCTCATGATATAATCATGCGGTTTTTGTTTTTACATCTGTTAATGTGTTTAATTATGTTTAAGGTCTTACGAATGTTGAACCAGCCTTGTATCCCAGGGATAAAGCCTACTTGGTCGTGGCCAATGATTTTTGAGATGTGTTGTTGAATCCGGTTTGCTAGGATCTTGTTGAGAATTTTAGCATTTATGTTCATCAAATATATTGGCTTGTAGTTCTTTCTTTGTTGTCTTTACCTGGCTTGGGTATCAATGCAATGTTAGCTTCATAAAATGATTTGGGAAGAGTTCCATCTTTCTCAATCACCGGGAATACTTTCAGTAGGATTGGAATCAGTTCCTCCTTGTATGTTTGTAGAATTCTGTTGGAAAACCATCTGGTACAGGGCTTTTTTGTAGGTAGTTTTCTTATGACATACTCAATTTCATTGATTGTTATTGGCCTTGATTTCTTCTTTTTTCAACCTAAGGAGGTTGTGTGATGTTGGAAAGTCATCCATTTTCTTTAGGTTTTCAAGTTTGCTTCCATACAAGTGTACATAGTAGTCTCTGATAATCTTATGTATTTCTTCAGGGTCAGATTTGACTATATTTTTGTGTTTCTGATTGTGTTTATTTGGGCTTTTTCTCTCTTCTTGTTCAGTCTAGCTAGGCATCCATCAATCTTGTGTATCCTTTCAAAGAACCAGCTTTTGTTTCATTGTTTTTTTGTATTATCTTTTTGTCTTTTTTATCCTGGATTTGGGCTTTTATTTTGGTGATCTGGATTCTTCTGCTGAAGTTAGAGTTTTGATGTTCTTGCTTTTCCAGCTTCCTTAGGTGACTTGTTAGGCTGATAACTTGTGGTCTTTCCATTTTCTTCATGTGCACTTGTAGAGATATGATTCTTACTACTGCTTTCATGGTATCCCAGAGTTTTGGGTAGGATATTTCTTCATTTTCATTTGTTTCCAGGTATCTTTTAATCTCTGTTTTGATTTCCATGCTGACCCAGTTGTTGTTTAGCATCCTGATGTTTAGTGTCCATGTCTTTGTGGGTTTTGGTGGAAAGTTGTTGATGTGATATTTATTTTTATTCCACTGTGGTCTGAGAAGGTGCATGGCAAAATTTCAATCTTATGAAATTTGTTTATGCTTGATTCATGACCAACGATGAGGTCAATCTTTGAGTACAATCTTAGAGTACATTCCATGCAGTGATGGGTAGAATGTATATTCTGTGGTCGTTGAGTAGAGTGTTCAATAGGTATCAGTTAAGTCTATTTGGTCAAGAGTCAGATTAAGGTTCCGGATCTCCTTGCTGATTTTTTGTTCTGGTGATCTGTCTAGGGTTGTGAGTGAGATATTAAATTCCCCAACTATGATAGTATTAGAGTCAATATCTTTTTTAAGTTTGCCTAGAAACTGCTTTATGAATGTTGGTGCTCCTATGTTGGGTGCATATATGTTTAAGATGGATATTTCTTGTTGATGGATTGAATCTTTTATCATTATGTAGTGACCTGTATCTTTTTTAGTTTTTGATAGTTTAAAGGGTATTTTGTCTGAGATTAAGATTGCAACTCCAGCTTTCTATTGTGTCCCGTTTGCCTGAAATTTTACTTCCCATCTTCTTACTTTGAGTCTATGAGTGTCCTTTCTGGTGGGATGAGACTCTTGGAGACAATTTACTGTTGCCTCATGATATTTTATCCATTTTGTCAATTCTGTCTTTTCAGTGGTGCATTTAGTCCATTCACATTCAAACTAATTATTCAAATGTGAGGATTTATCCCTGTCATGAGGTTCTTATAGAGTTGTTCTTGCTACTGTTTGCTTGTTGTCTTTCCTTTTGTTTTGGGGATGATTCATGTGTGTTTTCAATCTTTTTCCTGTACTCTTGTGAAGAATATTGTCATTCTTTTTTCCTTTTCTGCTGTGTTTAATACTTTCTTAAGTGTTTCTTGTAGAGATGGTCTGGAGGCAGTGTAAGTTCTTAAGGACTGGATGTCTGGGAAAGATTTTTAATTCTCCCTCATTGATGAAGTTTAGCTTAGCTGGGTAGGTTATTCTTGGTTGAAATTGTTTATCTTTGAGAACTTTGAAAATTGGGCTCCAAGTTCTCATAGCCTGAAGTGTTTCCAGAGATAAATCTGCTGCTGTTGTTCTTCCCCAGTAGGGAGTCTGACCTTTTTCTCTTGCTGCCTTTAGGATTTTTTCTTTTATACCTACTTTGTTTAGGCAAATCATTATTTGTCTGGGCATTGGTCTTTCCGTTTGTTGTCTTACAGAGGTTCTCTGAATCTCTTTTGTTTGAATGTTCACATCACTGATGAGGAAGTTTTCTTGAATAATTTCATGGAATGTTTGTTTCAGGGTGGTCTCTGACTCTTTTTCTGCCTCAGGAAGTCCAATTCCTCTTAGGTTTGGTCTCTTGAAGCAATCACTCATCTCTTAGAGGTTTTGTTCTGTCTTTTTAAACTTCTTTTCTATGGTTTGGACAGTTTGGGTTAGTTCTATATTTTGGTCCTCAAGCTCTGAGATCCTTCTGCTTGTTTAATTCTACTTTTCATGCTTATCAGTTTGTCATTTATTTCAATCACAGTATTCTTTATTGCTGTTATCTCAGTTATCAACTCCTTCCTATTTTCCTCTCATCTCTCCTCAATTCTTTTTATTATCTCATTAATATCTTGATGTCTGGGTTTGTAGTATGTGATCAGTCATTCTGGGGACTCTTCATTGTTTATGTTCCAAAGTCTGTTTTCTCAGTGTCTGATCCCCTAGGAGTCTGAGTGAGACCTATATTTTTCTTTTGATTTTTCTTAATTTGTATAGATTTTTTCTCCCCACTTTTTCCCTTTTCCCCCCTCTTCTTGAATTCTGTTGTTCAGGGATGGTGGGGTTGCTTTTACTTCTGTTTGCTTGATCTCCTATTCTTCTCTATGTGAATCCTCTAGCTTTGTTCACTTCTGAACCTGGACTGTGGGTTGTAGGCTGTAATTTTTTGCAGTTTTGAGATTTAATTGAGGGGGAAGCTGTGATTCAAAATCTATCTGCAGATCCCAGTATCCACCGACAGGTGTATGGATACCCTGGAACCCACTTCTCACTGCCTTGCAATCTCTCCATGCGGTGGGGGAATAGGTTTGCTCCCTGAAAGCAAAATGGGGTAAGAAAAAGGGAAAGAATGGAACGGGGCAGGGAGAGGAAGGTGGAGAGTGAGAAGAGTAGGATGGAAAACAAACAAATGTACCAACTAACAAATGAAAAAAGACACAAAGACAGAAAAGATTTTTAAAAAACTAAAACTTACAGACAATCATGCAGACACACAAGCCAATCAACCTCCTTATTGATACTATTCCCCTACACAAACATGAAGACATTATCAATAACAGTAAGAAGAGAGAGAAAAGAGGGGGAAAAAAGGATGAGGTAGACAAACAAAGAATAAAACTTAAAAAAGAACCAACCATGCTCTTAGATCATTCCTCTAAGTCAAACATCCTTTTAGCTCTGATCTCTAACTCTCATCATAGGTTGGTATGGTTGTTCACAGCTAAGATCTGATGCCCCAGACCTGCTGCAGGGAGAGCATGGATCAGATCTGGACTCAGCCAGCTTGCTCCCTGAGAAGTCTGCCATTCAGATCTGACCTGTGTCCAATCTAGCATGAGGGAGGGGCTTTTGTCTCTCCCAGTTTGATGCTATTACCTTAGGTCCTAATTGGAGGCTGGCAGAGCTGGGCAGAGCAATGCAGGTCTCTGTCTTGTCTCAGGGCTCCAGCTACTCTCTGAACCTGCCAGCCAGGGGCCAAGCTGGGGGAGGCAGAGTGCAAGACAGCCAGAAGCTGCAGGTCAGCATGGTACTGGGTGGATCAGGCAGGGTGGGGCAGTGCAGCAGACATGGTGGCCCAGAGCTCCACAGGGCCAGGAGCCAAGGGCTACCCTAGGATGGGGGAGGGAGCAACTGCAGGAAGGAGTGCTGGCAGTGGTGATTGTGGCCACGTCAGCAGTGCTGTGCATAGGAGGAGCTCCATGGTCCAGAAGCCAAGGGTCACCCTGGGCAGGGATGGGAGCAACTGCACGAAGAAGCAGCCACGGTGGTGGCCACATCAGCAATGCAATGTATGGGAAGAGCTCCACGAGCCAGAGTCGAGGGCCACCCCAGGTGTGGGTAGGGAGTGACTGTGGGAGGGAGTGGCAACAGTGGCCATGCCAACAGTGTGGTGCATAGAACTGAGGCCCTCCAGCCTGTGGGCCAATGTGGCTTGCAGCATGGCTGTGACTGTGGCAATGGCAGAGCAGTGTGTGGGCCAGTTTCTGCCAGCCCACAGGCCTGCACAGCTGGCTGAAGAGCAGACTGGCAGTGGTGGAAGCCAGAGCCACCGGGGGAGAGCAAAAGACCTTATGAACAGTCTCTTTCACGGAGAATCTCATGGGCCAACCTGCCCCGTCGCCATCTTGCTGGAAGTCTAAGAATTTCTTCATGAACATTTAGAGGCTCTTCTCCACAATAACTTTGAAATTAATTGTCTACTTTAAAAAAAGACTTCTATTCCATAGGGCACCAAGAAATTCAGTATGATTGTGTAAACTAAGCACAACATGAAACTGAAAAAAAGAGAACATCAAGTAGACCTAAAGAATGCAAAAGGAAGAGATTAATAAAGATAAAAAGAGAAATAAAGTAAGAAATAGGAAAAAAGTATAATCAATTATTCCTTAAAAATAGAGAAACCTATAGATGAAACAAAGGAAAGCCTCTGTAGATGAAACAAAGGAAACAAAGGAAAACAAAGAGTAAACACAATGATATAACTTAAGAATAAATGATAAAACTGCAAAAAATAGAGAAGTGAAATATGAAGCATAATCATATCAGCAAGTCTTAATGAAATAACCTGAAGCCACCAAAATGTGTAGAAAATCTGAAAATTTAATAACTATAAACAGAATGATTACTGCCTCTTACTCTCTCAAATATTTCTTGATTTAAATAGTACAATGAGTAATTTATCTTTCATCTACAATGAAAAGATTATTCCAGTTACAATGTTAAAAAATATATAAAACAATGTAGAACTTAGTAGCATAATTCTGACAAATATAATTCCAAAAAGAAAACCAAAGACCAATTTCACTCAAGATAATTTAAAAATCTAAGTAAAAATATTAGCAAGCTCAATTTGGCTTCAATGCAAATTATAATAAAAATCAGTATGGCTGAGTTATAAGGGGTACCAATATCAGCAACACAGCACACCCAGAATCTGTTACTCCTGCCTCATGCCCCTGAGACGCTTATGCTAAACCTAGGCTCATAGTCCAGATTTCCTTTCTCCTTTATGTTGAATTGTCTTTCCTTGGATCCTGCCACATTTCATGCTCTCTCATCTCATCTCAGTATATTATATATGTTTTAATAACTTTCAGTTTCAAGGGAAAGAATTGAGGTCTTAATTTATTTTCTGCTGGGAAAATCCTCTGAACACCTCTAAACATTTGGTGACAGACATGTGGGGAAAGCAATCATCCCCATTCCACAGCTGCCAAAAACAAAAAGTATATAGAAATTTAGGGTCGAGGAGACTCACACCATCAAATAAAATTATCTTTGCCAAGTCAAAAATATTGTGTTATGTAAAAATCGATTTTGTATTATTTTTACAAACAGAAAGGACACAATTAAGACACACATCAATGATAGTTTTGCATGTCAATTGTGAAAAAGAGGACTTTATTGTACTATAACTAAACTAAATTTACTTCTCAAGCCCAAGTTTGAATTATAAAATTTTAATGTAGTCACTTTGAGAGAAAATAAATATCATAAATTTTCTCAATAATTTCATTTGTAAAATTGATCAATTAAAATCCCCTTCCCTGGATTGCATCACCTGGCTCATCATCTATTCTTTCTTATAGCAGTATCTATTGTATGCTATTGGAATTATAAACAACTTCCTCCAGGGTATAATATTTTGAATTCCAAAAGGAATAGCTCTTATAAAACAAAATACCTAGCTTTCAAGATTTTTTTCTTTGCTATGAGATGATTCTATTTTTGAAATTCAAGGCCAAGAATTTGACATTGTTCTCTCTGAGGTCTTCTGTACCTCAAATGATATTCTCCAACAGAAGAGGAAGTATATGGGTGGTACACATTTCCTCCTGCATATAGAAAGCATAATATTGCAATTAAACTAGTAATAGAATATGTTTTCTAATTTAGTTTAGTATTCCTGGGTCACAAAGTCAAGAGCATTATAACAGACAGGTCCCTTGGAGACAAAGTATTCTTTTCTCATCTTTTTTTTCTGTCTATCCTCTATTTCCTGATAATACTAAATCTCTGCTACAGTGTATGAATGACAAAATCAATGTGGTTTAAACTGCCATATGTTTTGGTGCCTGGGAATATTTTTACCCTTTTTTTGGTAATAGTGTGTAAAAAAATGATACTTCAATTATGTATAACTTCTATTCTTTTATGATTTAATTTTGTTCTCAGTGTTCTCTATCTCTGCACTTCTATGTCATTTCATTCACTCCCATAGCTTTAAACATTGTCCATGATTCCCAAATGTCTAACTGAAGCCCCAATCTTATAGCTTCCTACTTGATACCTCAGATGTCTAACATACATCTCCTTCTTAACCCAACTGTCTAAGTTTAAGTACTTGAGATAACAAAGCCCAAGGCAAAAATTAAAGTGCTGTGTTCTTTGGGAAAATAAATACAGAGTGGTAAGGGTGACTTCTCAAGGTTTGCAAGAAGATCCTACATCAGAGCAGTCTACAGAAGGCATAAATATGAGATGATTGATATGTTTGTTCTCTTTTTTTGTAGATATGAACATGTGTGTACTCAGAACCCATTTCAAAAAAGGATTTGTTGTCCCAGCTTCTGTAAGTGCTCTCAGGAGTCAAACTCCAGCTGTCATCTCCTTCAGAAAGCTATCTCACTCAAGAGCACATCCTTCCTAAGACATGTTACAGCCAAAAACTGATTACAGGGGTATACAAGTCAGGCCATTTTGGTCTACTTCAGAACAACTATCATGGGCAGAATATGCTCCAACCATTCGGGTTAGCCAAAGCTTTGTTGGGTTTTACTCAAGTTTAAATTCTTTTTTTGTCTAATTCTGCTTCTGCCTCCCTCCTTGAACACATGTTGATTCATAATAAATACATAACATACCAAAAGGTATATGAGCATTTGTGTAGAGAAAATCCAATTTGAAAAACTTCTGGTTTCTCATCTCACATTAGTCAAGATTCATTCCATAACATTTGGGGAAAGATGGTGTTGGATCCAGTCAGCGTGTGAGAGTCTCTGCATGGGTGAATGCACAAAAAAATTAATCTGTGTCTCTCTGTGTACAAGTAGATGAATGAATGTCCAATTGAGGAGAGACATGGGATCAAGTGCCTAGGGTCCCCTGCTGAAAGAGTTACAATTTGTCACGGCTCTGAATTCAGTACCCTCTGTGTGCAGAAAGATCCATCATCCCCAGGGCATTTCTCAGGAAAAGGCAGAATAGATTAGTGGCACCTGGCCCACACCACCACCTGTGGCAACAGGCCAGACACAGGCAGCAAGGACTGTGGAGAAAACACTGGAAGGAAATCTGGAGCTGAGTCCCACTGGGGGTAAAAAATAGATGGCTGCCATTTTCTCTGTCTGGGGAGATACCATTAGAGAAATCAGAATAGGCAATGAATTCCTGATCAAAATTCCAAAAGCTCATGCCATAAGAGACAAGACTGACAAATGGGACCTCATAAAATTGAAAAGAAAAAAAAAGCTTCTGCAAAGCAAAAGAAACCATCAAGAGAGCAGTGAGACAACCCAGATAATAAGAAAAAAAAAATTTGCTGACTGCATATCTTACAAACACCTGATGTCCAGGATGTACAAGAAACTCAAATGTGCTAAAAGGAAAAGAAAAACCAAACAGCCCCATTAAAAAGTTGGCAAAAGACAAGAATAGACACTTCTCAAAAGGACATATCAGCAGGCCACAGACACATGAAAAAATGCTCAACCTCACTAACCATCAGAGAAATGCAAATCAAAACCACATTGAGATACTTAACTCCAGTAAGAATGGCCATCATTAATAAAATAAAAACAACAGATGCTGATGAGCATGCAGTGAAAAGGGAATGTGTCTACACTGTTGGTGGGAAGGCAAACTAGTTCAGCCTCTATGGAAAACAGTGTGACGATTCCTAAAATAATGAGTTGGCCTTCCATACAACCTGCCGGAGACCAGCTCCCGCAAAGTCCAAGGTACCCCAAAGGTGAAGATGGCATAGGCGATTGTGAGAAAGAGAAAGAGAGAGAGAGAGAGAGAGAGACTGGACACTTGTTAAAAGGGTGCAGATGCCATTTTATTGCAAGTACTGCTGAGTTTATATTCCTCTCTACAAAGGAAATAATCTCTGCAAGTTGCTGCCACAAAGCAAGTCAAAATCATCATTACAAAACAAATCACTTACAACAAATTACATGGTTTTTTTGTGATGTTAAAACGATGCTTAAGTTTAAGTATTCTACTCCAGCCAGTGTTCTCTGTAAGGGCAGAGACTATTTCCACCCAAAACAACATAATCCCAACACAATGATGTTACCCTTTAAAAAATAGTTCCCGCAACCCGTTAATATAAAATTTTAAAATTATAAAGCTTCTCATTAAATAACTCTACTTAAAACAGAACTTATATCCCAAATTAACTAATATATATCACAATCTTTCTAACAAATTTAACTCTTATAAACTTAACTTCCTATATTCAAATTATCCAGGGAAACAGGTTTTTCCATAATAAAGTCTCTGGGGGCCAGAACAACAGTTTCTGGCCCAGGGTTTTGGAGCAGTTCATATGTAGAATATTTCTATCTGGCGGAAGAATATGCAAGTGGAGATTCTCTAGAAGTGCCTGGCAGATGTTTCTTTTCTCATGGACAAGGAGTTTCTTCTTGAAAAATTTCTGGTCTTTCAAGCCCCTTGGTAGTTTTTCTTGTCCAAATTCCTTTATTGTTTTTCCTATCTGGAACATCCTATCTCTAAGGAAAAAACAGCTTAGAAAAAACTTCTAGTGATGTTATTCAGGCTTCAAGGTAGTTTCAGTTGTTAGATAAAACCTGTTTTACTCACTTAAATTCTACATCTAAACCCTTTAACTTTTTATATACTATAACCTTAATATGTATCTCAAAACAAACTTATAAATCACCTACATATACCCTAATATAAACTTTCACTATACCTAAATCTTATGCTTTATATTCAAATACCATAACTACAATTACAAATAATAAGTAAAAATATTCAAAACAATTCTTTGCCTAAACAAAATCAGAAACCTCTTTTTACCAGGTATTAGTCACAAATCCTAACCCTAAAAACAAGACCTATAACCCACCACCAAGCGAAAGAAAGCCCTTTAAACATGCCTCAGAGTCATCACATGGGCAAAAAGGGACAGGTTAAACAACGTAGTGGAAAGATCAACAATGAGTTTCCAGTAGCCTGTAGCCCAGGGTCACCAGGACCCTGTTAATCTGGTGAGCCTCCAAGGCTGGCTCCCAACAACAACCCAGTAATCCCCTTTCTGGGTAACTTAAATTACTCTACAAAAAAGAAATCTGCACATGCATTGATTGCAGCACTATTTACAATAACAAAAGCATGGAGCCAACCATGCTGCCCATTGAAATTGGACTGGATTTTTTAAAATGCGGTACATATATAAAATGGAATATTACACAGCTATAAAAAAGAACAAAATTATGGACTCTCCAGCAACTTGAATGGATTTAGAATCTATCATACCCAGTGATCTAGCACAGAAACAAAAAACTGAGTATCATGGGTTCTCACTCAAAAATGGACTTGAACACTCACCACAATACAACAAGAAAGGGATTGGAAAGTGTGGGACACTGCCAGCGAGGGGGGTGCACATAACATCAATAAGCGCACCTGATCTCAAACCAGGTGAAGTGGGGAACAAAGGGACCAAACTTTACCTGTATGTTGAACACATGTATACCTAAATCTGACTTGTACCCTACATCTTTAAAATTAAAAAAAAAAATTTGGAAAGGATTCATTTTGCAAAGAGCTAACTCCCCCAGTCTTTTGGAATGCATCATCTTACCCCTTGGAGATTACTGAAGAATATGGTAAGCAATGTTTCTAGTTTGCCTAGGGCTATCTGGATTTTAGCACTGAAAGTCCTGCTTCCTAGAAAATTCCTGAATCCTGAGTAAATTGTGATAAGTGGTCACCTTACATTGGAAGCCAGATGGTACACCACGTAGTGTGGAATTTTATTTGAGCCTATAAGTGGGAAAGCAGCTATCAGATGTAGCAGTACTGCCAAATATGAGAGAGAAATGAAGCAAGACAATCTGAGAAAAACCATAAGTTTTTAGTTCAATTCATTGTCGAAAATTGAACTGATTCACAAACACCCTCTGAAATGCTGCAAGTTGAGTCTTCCTCATCACAATATGGGACATTATCATTCATTAGTTGCTTAGATAAAAAACTCTAGGCTTTTCTACTTCTCTCAAAATCCATATCCAATCCCTCCACAAATCCAGATGACCCTACCTTCAATATATACCTAGAATCTGAATAATTCTAACCCTTTCCACTACTATCACCAAAGTTTAAGCTACTCTGATCTCTCTTCTGAACTTTTGCAATAGTTTCCACTTTCCACTTTCAACGCATTCTTTGCACACTAGGCATATGTTTCTTTAAACAGTTTATATAGTGATACTTCCCTAATTGAAAATTTTCAAGGTCTTACCATCACCCTTAGTTTAAAATGGTCTTTACTATGGTCGATCAGGCCTTTCATGTGTCTTCCATGCTATCTCTGTGATCTAATATTCTACCATTCTGCCTTTATTGCTCTACTCCACCCACACTGGACTCTTTCCTAGGTTAGTCCTCCAACATTCCATGACTTCTTCAGCCATAGAACCTTTGTGCTAGCTGTACCCATTGTGCGGAATGCACTTCATCCAGATCTTCATGTGCCCTTCACTCTCGCTACAATCAGGCTGCTGATTCAATCTCACTACATTCAGATCTCTGTTCAAAATAATCTCCTCACTGAGGCCTATCCGTACCCTCCTGTTTCAAATAACAGAATGCATTATTAATACTTGATATCATAGGATTAATATGAAAATAAAATGTAAACTCCATAAAAGTTAGTACTTTGCTTTCTTCTCCACAGTATCCCCAGTACCCATAATGCCAAATAGCAATAATACCACACAGAAAAATAAAGGAAGATAAGGTGATAACTGGTGGACTCCAACTTTTTTCTACAAGGAAAGATGCAGTGATGAACACCCTTGTGCATATCCCCTATGACCTTATGTGTCTCTGGTGTAAGTCTAAGCATGAGAGAGCTGAGTCCTAAATTACATGCTTCTTTATTTCACTCACCACCCAAAATTCCAGGTTGTTCTACAAAATAGCTGTGAGGGTTTCCATTGTATCCATAGTTGTTGCCATATTTTTATTCCTTCATTGGATTATGCACATCTTCCTTGTATCTTGAAGAGTTTTTCAGAGATTTATTTGTGCAATTAATGTTTTTGAAATAATCTGCTTTTATCTAAGTGTATTTTTTATTTGTAATCCATTGTATTGATTTGCTTTATTATTTCCTTGATTCTTTTTCTGGAGTTACACAGTTTTTACAGCATTTTTAATTTTATAAGTTAGATGCTGAGTTCAAGAGATTTCAATATTTCTTCCTCTGTGCCTCCCACACTAAGTATTTCTATATAGTTGATGAGTTCATTTCTCATGCTTTTACTACCAGGTTCTTCACTTTATGCTTATTTAAAGTTTTGTCTGTAAATATTTTCTATTTTTTCTCCTCCGCTTTTTCCCTTTTCTGCTTTCCTCCAACCCACTTTTTTTTTTTATCTTCTCACTCCAATGCCAGTTGGTCAATACTTATAGCTTGTGTAGAGTTGTCTATACCTTCCTCCATATTCATAAAATTGCACAAAAACTTAAGCATGCATACTTGCATATCTAGGATTTCATTCTATGTTTTATGTGGATAAATAATATAAATTCCACCACATCACACTTGTGATTTGGGTTATATAAATGAATCATATCAATGATGCTGCATCTTAATGTAATATATCTCACTTAATATTATGTTATGGAAAGTCCTACAGATTGGTTGGTATAAATATCCATTTTACTTTAATATCTGCATAATATTTAATACCTGCATAATGTTCCATTTTATGAATGAAGCATACATTTTTCTGCTCATTTTCCTTTGTTTCTATTTCTTGATGTTTGTTTTGCTTGCTTGTTTTGACATCCCAGTGCCACATATCCACACACTGGTATTTTTATATCTAAGGTAGATTTCCACAAGTAGGAATTTTTTTAAGTTAAAAGGCCAAATTACCTTGCCTAAAAACCTTAACAATTCACATTCTCATCAGCAAAGAAGGGTATGTTTCACCCACATCTTCACTAGCAATAGTTGTTAGCACAGCTTTGTTATTATTGTTGCTATTTTGTGTTTTAAAATGTTATCTTAATTTTAATTACCATTTTCCTGGTCAGTAGAACTCATATGCTGCTTTTAATATATTTCAAACAATTTTTTCACTCAGTTATTTGTCTTCTTATATATTATTAAAATTTACCTTTTTGTCATATGCATTGTAAAAATGAACAAGTCAAGTACATACAGAACTTTGAGCAAGACGATAAATACTATGTATTCATTGATTTTGTTTATGTATTTTTGCCATAAAGAGATTTTTTTATGTTGTCAAATGTATCCTTTTTTTCCAAAACTTCTGAGTTTTTCCTATTATAAATATTTGCCCTAACCCTAGATTTTAATACAGTCTCTTAAATTTTCTACATAATTTTCAGTGCATTTTTTAAACTTAAATATTTATGCATAAATATTAGTTTTATAAATGTTATGAAATAGTAGTCCAAATTTATTTACTTCTATATGTACCAAGGCAATTCATTTAAATAGATCACTCTCCACTGAAACATAACATTTACTTTTCACAGACTAAATTTCCATGTATGCATGGATTTATTTCTGGGTTCTTTACTCTATTTCACTAATGAATTTGTCTATTCTTAACCCTAAGGCAAAATTCTCTCATTTTTTTTTGTTGTTAATTTCTTCTCTATACTCAAGCATTTTGCATAAAATTTAATAGTATTTTGTAAAATTCAAATAAAAATATAGATTTTTATTTTGATTATATGTAATAATTTGTAATAATACATATCTGAATATATGTAATAATTTTAAGAAAACTGAAAATTTAATTATGTTAGAGCAACATCAGTAAATTTTGAATATTTTTCGAACATCCAGCCAATTTATAAATTTCCCTTATTAATATTGGGAGTTAACTAACTACAGTTTCTTTAATATGATGCAGCAAAAGAATATATTATTTCTCATTTTCTGTTACTTATATCAAGTAATAATTTTTCCTTTCAATTGTATTACTATCTATCTTCAAACAATAATGGACATTTTGCTACTTTAATGTAAATGACTTTAGCATTTTACCCTTTAAGATTATGTCTGCCACTGGTGTTTGATGAGTTCTCTTCCTCTATTTCATTAGTTCCTGTCTATTTCTATTATTTTTAGACTTTTTTTTTTTTTGAGTTGGAGTCTCTCTCAGTCACCCAGACTGGAGTGCAGTGGGCACTCCTGGCCACCACAGCCTCAACCTGCTGGGCTCTAGCGATCCTTCTGCCTCAGCCTTCCGAGTAGCCAGAAATACAGGCATGCGCTACCAAGCCCGACTGATTTTTTGATTTATTGTAGAGATGAGGTCTCGCTTGCCCAAGTGGGTCTCGAACCCGCGGGCTCAGGCAATCCACTCACCTCAGCCTCCCAAGGCGCGGGTTTACAGTCTGAGCCTCCGAGCCCAGCTCTTTTTAGACTTTTTAATAGGAAATGAAGATGCTGTATTTTATCAAATGTCTATTCGCATAATCACATTTTGTCTTTAACTTGTTGAAGTAATTAAATGTATTAAAAGATTTCTTGATACTGAACAATCGACACATTTCTAGAATAAATTCTCTTTGACCACAGTTTACTTATTTTACTATATTAAAATATTCAATATGCTAATTTAATTTAGAGCTTCAGGTTTCTTTTGGTATTATCTTTATCTGGCTTTAATATTAGGGGTATATTGGCCTGATGCATTTAGGTTCTTTCTATCTACATCCCTGAATGGCTTAGATAATATTGTATTATTTATTTTTTAAAGCTTATGTGAGACTTAACTACGACATGATCTAGTGTTCTTATCTTTTTAAGGCAATATATTTATATTACTATTTTGATTGACTTATGAATATATAATCAGCATAGACGTAAGGATCATTCATATTATGTAAAATTTTACAAATGTTTACTGGATGAACTTTATCAATTACATCAGTTTTTATAGATATATCTAATTAGGAGAATTTTATAATCTCCCCACTTGATATTGTTTTTTATCAGGTATTCCTAGCATTTCTAATGTTTCTATTTTATATATTTAGCTTCTATGTTGATGGTGCATACATGTTTATGACTCTTATATCTCCTTCATAGATTATACATTTCATCATGCTAGTACTTTTACTTGTAAATTCTAATTTGACCAACACTGGTATTAAAATTCCTGTTTTTATTTATGTTTGAATTTCTTATTCTTTTGTCTATTCCTTGTTTTCTTTTTGTTGTTTTTCTTTTAACCTTCAAATAGATCTCCAATTTACAGAATTTTTTCAATCATTATTCTTTGCTTATGAGTCATTGTTATCATTGATCTATAAATGAATCTATCATTCTATTGCATTTTAATCACACACACACATATATACACACATATATATTCACACACAACTAAACAATATATTTTGGGGTTTTTTTTTGAATTTTATAACATTGCCCAGCTTTTCTTTTGTCATTAAATACTATATTAATAAGAATTATATATATGTATGTATATATATATATATATATATATATATATATATATGTAGTTTATTCCTTTTTACTGTTGTATAATATTTCATTACATCAAAATTCCAAAATGTATTTCTTCTCCTCTGGATGGGTATTTATTATTTTTCTAATTTATTTGCATAATAAAAAAATGATTCTATGAATTTTCTTTTACAAATATCCCTGGTATATGTGTGCAATTGTTTTTTCTTGAGCATATACGAGTGAAATTGTTGGGTCATAAGTTATGTGTACAGGTAGCTTGATGAGCACAGATTATTGCCCAATCTGTTTATAGCAATTTACAACCCCATCAATTACCTGATTTAGTCATATTCTGTCTAACAACTTGGTATTGTCAAAGTTTTAAAAAATGCTTCATTAGTCGAACCACTATAAATAGTGCAACATTATGGTTTTAATTTACATCTTTTGATATCTAGCATTTACATCTAATGATATCTAGCATTCATTCAACATGTATAGACCAAAAGATTTTTTCTTCTATAAAACTTTTGTACGTTGTTTATTTTGTTCATTTTTTATAATGTTGTTTCATATTTAGTGGAAAATTATTTTTGTAGTATGCATGTTTGCAAATATTTATCCAAATTTGTAGTTTTTTTACTTATATCATGATGTCTTTTGATGAAACATTTTCTTAAATTTGCTATAGTCACATAAAAGACCAAATTGACCAGCCACACTTAAGCAATCACAAGTAAGATAGCTGGCTAGGTAGCCACTTTGCGTCAAATGTAAGAGTGGATTCAGTAGATACCACCTAAGTCTCTTTTCTGGTGCCTTCTCCCTCAGCCATCAGGAAGATAGAATAAGCCCTTCTCTTGTACATAAAAATACTATTTTGGCAAGAACAGTGAAAGTATGGGTCCCTCCAGATTTGCTATCTACTTTTCACACTGCTTTGTGCTCTGAGAGGTTGACATTTGTGAAGTGAGTCAAATAACTTTTTTTGGTAATCTAATATTGCTCCCCTTTGAGCAAAGTCAAATGAAATTAAGAATAATAGTGGCTTAGGGAGAGTAAAACTGACAAACTGAACAAAATAGAGTTTCAGAAAAGATACACATCACACACACACACACACACACACACACACGGTAAGCTGACATATGACAGAGGTGGTAGTTTAGGTCACTGAAGAAAGAGGAAGTAGTCTATAAATGAAGTCATCATAGCACATCAAAATAATAATGATCATTCCAGAAAACTGAGAGTTTTAATGTGGCAGGCAAAACATTAAAACTTTTAGAAAAAAATAACATTGTGAAACAAGATTGGAGAAGAATTTCTTAAATAAGACCCAAAGAAACAAAATCAAACATAAAATAATGAATTATGATATATTAAAATTTAAACTTTTCTTCATGACATATATCATAAGACATGCAGCAAAATTGGAAAAGATATTTGCAACACATACAAATTTTCAAGTATCAGTATCCAGAATATGCAAAAACTCCTATAAATTAAGATGAACAATCCAATAGACAAGTTAGCAAAGTACATAAACAGAAAATTTATAGCAAAAGAAAATTAATTATGAAAGTATATGGAAATATATGAAAGCATAAAAAATACATAAAAGCATTCTCAAACTCATTGGTAACAAGGAAAATGGAAATTTATACCACTATGAAAATACTTTTAACAATCATTTTGAACAGCAAATATTTAAAAATTTGACAGACTCAATTATTGATCATGATGTGAAAGCAGTGGAAACTCGATTTTAAGTTGGAGGGTAAATTGGTACAGTCACTCTAGAAAACAACTTGGCAAATTGTTGTAGTGTTGAACATGTGCATTCCCTGTAACTTGGTATTTATTTTACTAGGTTAAACCATATTTAAAACAAGAATCAATTTCTCACCCCACACTACATAGAAACAATTTCTCAACCTAAATATGAGTAACAAAATTTTAAACCACTACAACAAAATATGAAAATATGTTTAGAAACTTCGAGTGGAGAAGAATATCTACCCCATCATAGTACAAACTACACATTTTATATTTTTAGTGTGACATAAAAATCTTTAATTTAGGTTCAATGAATGGCACTAAAAAAATGTATAAATGAAGTAACATATTTGAAGTCCACTGAGTGGACAAAATAATACTAGAACTCCTTCAATGATATGGAATAAGAATTTTCAAATGACCCACCTTCAAAAATTGAAAAATGTGTTAATAAGAAATCCCAAGAACAAGAAATATGAATTGGAAATAGCAGGTAAGACATTTTCAAAATCACTAGTGCTCAAGTTTGAGTACTAGTGAAATGAGTAGATTCCAGTTTACCCATAAAACTGTAAAACTGATAATTTTCAGAAAAGCATCCTCTCATACAGTGATAGTGACAACATGAATTGGTACCAACTCTTCGGAATGAAATTTGGCAATATAAAGAAAAATTTTAAACTTCTCATAACTACAATAGGCAAACATAGTAGTTATGTGCACAATGCCTTATCAAAGACATTTTTCAGAAAAAGAAGGAATAAGAATTCTAAGTGCTTAGTAATACATGAATGATCAAATAACCACAGTGAATACACTTTATGAAATAATATGTAGGTGTTAAAAATAAAATTATTTTAGAGGTTCTAATCTAATACAGAAAGATCTATATAACACATTTATAAATTTTTTTAAAATGTTTTCCCATGATGCAATGCATTTTTTTATTGTGGGAAAGTATGCAAGACATCAAATTTACCATTTTACCATTAGTGGAATTAAATGCAATGACATTGTTATGCAATTATTAGCACCATTCATCTCTAGAATATTTTTTTTCATTTTCCCAAATCAAATTTGCTTCCCCTTCCCCAGCCCCTGGAAACCACCATTCTATTTTTTGTCTCTACAAATTTAAGAATGCTAGGTACCAGGTATAAGTAGAATCATGTTTAATAATACTGTATTATTACATACTTAAATATTTGCTAAATGTATAGATCTTATGCTTTATTTTTTAATTTTTATTTATTTTAGAGTTGTGGGACACAAGTGAAAGTTTGCTACATAAGTAGGCTGTATGCAGAATAAGTTTGGAGTTCTAGCTGGCCCTCTCCCTTCTTGGTAGTGTACCAGGTACCCTTTCTGTTGCTATGTGTCTGCCTCCCTCCTCCCTCTCTTACTCCCCTAGCAGTGCCCAGCATCTGCCAATCCCACTCCTGTGCTAGTGTGACTAGTGTTCAGGGCCCACTTATGAGTAAGAACACACAGTGTTCATTTCTTTGTTTCTTTGATAGTTAACTCAGTATGATGGTCTCCAACTGCATCTACATTGCTGCAAAGGTGATGAATTCGTCCTTTTTGTGGCTACATAGTATTCCATCATGTATATTTACCACATTTTTTTAAAGTCCAGTAAACTTTTGATGGGCATTGGGTATGGTTCCATGTTTTTGCTACTGTGAATAGGGAAGCGATAAACATATATGTGCAGGTATCTTTTTGATAGAGTGATTTATGTTCCTCTGTATATATTCACAGGAGAGGGATTGCTGAAGTGTATGGAAGCTCAATTTGTAGTTCTTTGAGAAATCAACACACTACTTTCCATAGAGGCCGAACTAGCTTACAATCCCACCAACAGTGTAGAAGGATTCCCTTTTCTCCAGAGCTATGCCAGCACATGCTGTTTTTTGACTTCATAATGATAGCCACCCTTGCCAGTGTTAGGTAGTATCTCATTGTAGTTTTAATTTGCATTTCTCTGATGATTAATGAGGCTGAGCACATTTTCATGTTTGTTGGCTTCTTGTGTGTCTTCCTTTGAGAAGTGTCTGTTCATGTCCTTTGCCAACTAAGTGGGTAGATCTTATATTGTGTTCTTATCCTAAACAATAAAAATAAATTTTAAAAAAGGCAGGGGGAGACTTCTGAAAGTGACTGATATGTTTATAGTATAGATTGTGGTGATGATTTCAGGGGTATAGGCTTATCTCCAAACTCATCTAGTTGTATACCTTAAATATGTACAGCTTTTTACATGTCAATCATGACTCTATAAAGTACTTTAAAAATGTGGAATCATATAATATTTGTTCTATTGTGACGAGCACACTATTCTCACTTAGCATACTTCACTTAGCATACAAATAAATTACTATTTAAAAATACTATAGCACACCATATTCACTTAGCATAATATCTTCAAATTTCATCTGTGTCATAGCATCTGTCAGCATTTCTTTCCTTTTTATTGCCAAATAATATACCAGTGTTTGTATGTATTATATTTTATTTATCCATTTATCTATCACTGAACACTTGGATTGATCCCAAATTTTAGCTATTATGAGTAATACTGCTATGAACATGAGTTTAAAAATCTCTTAGATACTCTGTTTTAAATTATTTTGGTTGCATACTGAGACATTCAATTGCTTAGTGTGTTAGCTCTATTTTTAACTTTTTGAAGAACTTCTATACTGTTTTCCATATAAGCTGCACCATTTTACACTTTCACCAACAGTGCACAAGGGTTCCAAAACTCCCACATACTTGGCAACATGTTTTACATGATTTGTTTTAAATTTAATTTTACTGGGTGTGAGGTGGCATCTTATTGTAGTTTAAATTTGCATTTTTCTAATGATTAGTGATTTTCAGCACCTTTTCATAGTCTTATTGAACATTAATATATCTTATTTGAAGACATGTTTATTAATGTATTTGGCTCATTTTAAAAATTGGCTTATTTGTTTTTCTGTGTGTTTTTTTTTTCCATTTGTGACATAAATAACATAACATAGGCAGGAACAATGCCAAAAGGTACTATAGACCCAAAGAACTATACCATGGCTTGTAGCATGCCCTGATAATTAGTAAAGGTCTTCTGTTGCATGAAGTCAATATGTAAAACTGGGAAGGGTGGCATTATCTGGAGGGAAGAAATAGTATCAAGGAAAGATGCTTATGTTTTGTTTGTGTGTTTTGCCAGTTGAATTTGGCAAACCTCTTCTCTCTCACTTTGTTTTTAGTATAGTATACATTTAAGACATACAACATGGTGTTTTGATATCTGTATCTTGATATGCATATACATAGTGAACTGATTGCTACTGTCAAGAAAATTAACATACCCATCATTTCATAGTTACTTTTGTTTTCTGTGGTATGATTACCTAAAATCTACTCTCCTGACAAATTACTGGTATACAATAAAATATTGTTAAGTATAGTTCTAATGTTGTACATTTTATCTCAAGACTTATTCATTCTATGTAACTGAAACTTTGTACCTTTTGACCTACATCTTCCCATTCCCTCCTTCCTCTGCCCCTGGTAATCACTGTTTTAGTCTCTGTTTCTATGTATCCAATTTTTTTTAAAGATTCTACATACAAGTGAGATTATGCAGCATTTTTTTCCTTTGTCTATCTTATTTCATTTATCATAAGTGAATTCCTGTAAGTTCCTTGATGTTGTCATAAATGGCAGAATCTGAATAATAATAATATTCATTGTATATATACCATTAGTAATGAAAAGTAGGATTCAAACCAAGGTCCTCTGAATCTGAGTCTAATAATATTTTCAACACCATACAATATCTTTAGAGGGAGTAATGTTTAGTTATCACATTTGAAATGAATAAGATATATTATTCACATTTATAGTTGATAAAAATTTTTACAAGGTTATATGTAAACTAATATATATCAAAGTATCATTTATAACAACAGAAAATGTAAAGGTACTCAACTGTAAAATTATAGAGATATTATTAAATGATGGACATACATTCATACAATAGACTATTATAACTAACAAAATCATGGTTTTGGAAAATATTTAATGACATAGAAATTCCAATGATAAAAATGTTAAGTAAAATATAAAGATACAAAATTTTATATGCATAGTATTATCCCAATTACCTCAATTATGCAATATAAATACATTTATAGAACAAAATTCTAAAAAAGTATTAAAAATCATTTATAGTAATAACCCTGTTGAGGAGAATATAATACTTATAGATTTTTATTTTAAATAAATTTAATTAATCCTATAAGGATATGAGCAGAAAATAAACAGTTTAACTATAAATGAACAAAATAAAAATATATATTTTTAAAATAAGATGGGAGGCATAGCAACGTATTTTATTATTGATGGAAAATATACAGAAAAGTAGGAGAAAATAATGCAGAAAACAGGAATAATTGCTGGAGCGACATTCTTGAGTAGGTAGTATGGCACAGGGTCTAGTACTTAAGTGGAGGGCTTAGTCTTTGCTCAGGGTATATATAGATCATTTATAGACACAGTAAAGAAGGCAGTATGCATGCCAATATAATGATGGAATTTGTGAATATTATCTTCTAATTGTCTCTAGATTTTTCAGTGACATATGAAGCAAGAGCACAATTTGAGATTGCGAATGGTAAAAGTGTAGGAGGTTTGAAAATAAATTACAAATAATCAGCAGAAAGTGAATGGACTAGGAAAATGGAGAATTATTACTGAACAGCGTTAAGGGTTCATTTGAGGTTAGTGATCGTGACTTTAATGGTTGTGTACTATTTTTAGCCACATTCACTTAGAATTATTCTAAATTCAGGATAGAATACATGAAATTTTGCATTCAACTAATCTTGTGAATTTGCCAAGAAAGTACAGTGATACTATAGATGGGCAAAGGAAAAGTAAGAAAATATTCAAGAAAGTGATTATATTGACTAATCGTTGATCTTAAATCTTGGTGAGGAAGGAGGTAAGGCCATGAGGGAAATGAGGGTTTGTGGAAAAGTGGTAGGATTAATAGATTGCAGGTTCCAGTGAAGTTGAAAGATTATGTCATGCTGACTGGTTGCTTCTGACTTCAGTGTTCCTGCTTCTAAAATTTCACTATTTAATATGAGAGATAACATATCTAATAGTAAAAAGCAGGATTCCTCCCTGGATCTGGGGGCTGCTCAGGTTTGAACCTCAGTCTGCCTTTAACTATATATGTGACGTTGGAAAAATTAAATAATTTTAATTAAAGATTAAATAATCTTCCTTTACTTCCGCTTCTACACTTGAAAAAATGAGAATGAAAATAATAGTAACTATCATCTCGATTGTTATGTGTTAAATGACTAATTCACATAAATCACTTAGAACAGTATTTGATGTAGAATAAGCATTCAATAAATAATAGCTGTTGTTATTGCTGTCTGCTATAGTTTGTGGTAGATACATTTATCAAGCTAATAAAGTTGCAAGTTACTTCCTACTCCTAGTTCTATGAAGAGGATGTTTTGTCATAAATGTTTATTGCACTTTGTAAAATGATTTTCAGTATCTATTGCAATGAACATTTGAATAGTTCTTCTTTAATTTGTAATTTTTTTTTTTTTAGTAGGAGTCTCACTCTGTAGCCCAGATTGGAGTGTGGTGGCCTGCTCACAGCCACCACAGCCTTGACCTGATGGGCTCAGGTGATCCTTCTGCCTCAACATTCCAAGTAGCTGGAATGATTGGTGTGCACCATTGCACCTGGCTAATTATTAGTGATTTTTATTGCAGAGATGATGTCTCACCAAGTGGCCCAGGCTGGTGTTGAACCCATGGACTCAGGCAATCCTCTCGCATCTGCCTCCCAAAATGCTGGGATTACAGGCATAAGCCACCGCCTCTGACTCAACTTGTAAATATTTCTGACTTTAGTGATAATGTTAACCATGCTTACATTGATAGGATAATGTCTACTTTGTCATAATGCATTTTTTATACTCACTTCTGGGTTCAATTTGCTAACATTTTACTTAGTATTTTCATACCCCTATTTATAAATGAGGTTAATGTATATGTTTGGGTTTTTTCGGTACTATCCTTGCTTGTTTTTACACTCAGGATTATGGTAATTGATTCAATTCCCACTCACCTCATAGACAATGCTTGTTTTAGTGATTAGAGGGTCATTTTTTAAACCCTTTTCATATAAACTCACTATATCTAGTCCCCTTGTTCAGGTCCTCAGTAATCCTTTTTCATAGTCTCTAACCAAAAATAAATCACAATGGTTCCCCCCACCCTTTGTGAGGTTAGAACTTAGGGATCATCTTGCCCCCAACCAAACTTAGTTTAGATAGTAAGGATTAAAGAAATGAGAATTTACTTGGGTGCCTTTAGATGCCCAAAGAAGCCCAGTTAGGTGGTACCCTCAACAGTCTAAAAGCGTGAACAGCTGAGATGTTTGCAAAGCTTCAATAAGTCCTGCATAAAGATCTTAGATGAAAAACAGTCAGATCAGATAACAGTGGCTTTTACAAAAAGTACATATCATGAAAAAAGTCAGTTTTAAATGGTGCATTGATTTGTATGTACCACTAGAGAATCTGTTAGCTTTGCAGTCAATGAATTTGATTGAGCAATGAAGTTAACAGCCAGAGCACACTCGTTACATTTAATAATTACGCTTTCAGCAACAAACTACTATGGCATTTTCACTGTAATTATGCAATAATTACTTAGTGGGATCCAAAGTGACAGGATGGTAACAGAAAACAAAGTTTAAAAATGTATTCTATAATTGAGATTTTGTGTCTCTGTTGCACATAGTGATCTATTAGATAAATATTGTGTGCATTCTAAGGTGAATATAAAAGATGTACAACAGTGGAGGATAACGAATGTGCAAGTGGATTATATTCATTATATCTGACTGCTGGAGAAATGGACAAGCTTCATAGCAGTTGACTGCATTTTGTTCACAACAATGTATTGTTTTTTCTCTGTCACTTTTTACTTGTCATCTTCCACTGAAATATGCTGTGTTTCAGGTACTGAGTCTGGTTTTCTTGACATAAGTTATTGATTTCTGTCCCATTAAATTTAGTTCATGTGAAAATACCCATGGTGTCTTGACATAAGTCTGTTGTTAATAATTGCATTGATCTATCATGTCCTGGACTACGCTAAGGCCAGTATCCTGATGACAGAAGAACCTGAGCTTATTAAAAATTATAAGAGGAGTAATCTGAATGAAGATCAAATTATATAAGGCATATAAAGTGCTTAATGGTGACTGGCTATTATTACTGCTCTAATTTTCATGAAATATTAAATAAGAAACTACCTCTAAATTGGGTATCCATATAACATGTTCATCATTCAAGTTTTAAGTCATAATGTTTTTTAAAACTCTAAAAATGGGATTCACATTTATTTATTGCATATTTATTTTTATAAAAATAATGTCACTGAAAATTTAAACAATAGAAAAAATAGAAATAAATTCATATTTATCTTTCAAATATCATCACTATTATTAAAATATATTAGGTACCACTCAAAAATCTCTATGCACACAAAAATAGATGCATGTTCACATACATACAGAGGTATTTTCAATAGAATGCATCAGTGGAATGACCTCATAGATTGGGAAGCAGGACCACATAAAGCCAAGAAAAATATTTGGATTCAATTACATATCATAGTATTATCTAGAACTAGAGCCCTATATGAGAGGGAGATTATCAGAAGAATGCAGAATTTCCTAAAGTTAAGGGTTTCAACATTATAAGTAATTGAAAGTCAAAGACTGCAATTACAATGAAATAATGCATCAACCGGGGTGGAGGTTTTAGACTCCTCTGAGTGAATAAAATAATTAAATAACACATTAATTTAGGAGACATGGTCTCCATATTCAAATCCTTCTTCAAATATGTGGTTCTTTGTATAAGTATCAAAAAAGTGCAATATTTCCCTTATGAATCACCAATATGAACAGTCACCATTCCTTCACTGGTCATTAAGAAATCTCAAATATCTGTTTATTAACTAGAGAAACAAAAACAGTTTTGAGTCTGAAATCTGCAGGGAAAGCCTGCAAGCAAGAAAACTGTTTCTTCTTCAGGAAAACTCTTTGTTCTTAAGGCTTTCAGATGATTAAATGGCGCCCACTCACATTATGGAAGATAATCTGCCATACTTAAATTTTACTTATTTAAATGTTAATTATAACTAAACAAAATATCTTCACAGCAATATCTAGACTGGTGTTTGACCAACCAAATCATAATTTGGTATTTTAAGTCTTAATAATTTACTATAGTGTGGCCTGTTAGAGAAAAATGTCAATTTTGCAATTCCAAATTAAAATATGTAATTGAGTAATCAATACAGTTTTGCAACTTTAAATCAAAATCTTTTTATGCTTATATACAGAGTGGAAACATTTAGAATGAAAATACTGTCATTTATCATCAGTGAAAAGACAGTTATTTCCTTTCTTTTATCCATTGTTACCATCTGAGTGCCAAGAAAAAAACCTGTTCCACATTTAGTTCAGAATAAATGTAGGATAAATCTAAGAAAGCTTAAAGTTCAGCAGACATTCAAATTTACTGGGATAATATTATTTATATTCATTATTTGTGCATTAAAAGAAACAAAATATGTTTATAAATGCAATTTGAAATACTTATGCAAATTTAATTAAGTTGTAAAAGTCTCCTTAAAGTTGATTTTATGCAATTAGCTAAACACATGAATGCAATGATACTTATAAATTGAAATAAAACCTTAATAATGAAGTTTTAAAATTTGTAATTTTATTAAATTAAATATTAATTTATATGTGATGAAACTTGTGAATAATTTCTTCTGTGCATAAAAACCACACTCGCCGGACTCGGTGGCTCAGCCTGTAATCCCGCGCCTTTGGGAGGCTGAGGTGAGTGGATTGCCTGAGCCCGCGGGTTCGAGACCCGCCTGGGCAGCAAGACCTTATCTCTACAATAAACCAAAAAATCAGCCAGGCTTGGTAGCGCATGCCTGTAATTCCGGCTACTTGGCAGGCTGAGGCGGAAGGATCACCGGAGCCCAGCAGGCGAGGCTGCGGTGGCTGGGAGCGGCTACTGCACTCCAGTCTGGGCTACCGAGTGAGACTCCAACTCGAAAAGAAAAGAAAAGAAAAGAAAAGAACCACACTCAAGGACAAAAGAAAAACTCTCTCATTTGAAAGCAAGGTCAATATTTAGCAAGTAATTATCAACACATACTATCTTTATAGGAAATATAATTTTGATTTTATTGATTTTTAGCAGAAAAAAAAGAAATAAAAATTAAGGAATTTCTGCACTTCACGTAGATGTTTTATCACAACAAGAGATATTAGTTGCTAAAATGATTCCCTGTCATTTTTGTTTTATTTTGTTTTGTTTTGTTTTTTTAGTCTCACTCTGTCGCCCAGGCTGGAGCAGCCTTGACCTGCTGGGCTCAGGCAATCCTTCTGCCTCAGCCTTCCAAGTTGCCAGAACTACAGGCACACACCACCATGCCCAGCTAATCTTTTGATTTATTGTAGAAATGAGGTCTCACCAAGTTCCCAGGCTGGTCTCAAACCCCTGGACTCAGGCAATCCTCTTGTCTCGACCTCCCAAAGTGCTGGGATTACAGGCTTGAACCACCGTGCCTGGCCCCCTGTAGCTTTTTACTATTACAAAATAATTGTTAAGAGATCAGTCATTGTTCTGCTTTATTTCCTATATGAATCTTTTTTTAAACCACCCTTTTCTATCTTAGGCAACATAGCAAAAGGGTAAAGAACATGAGCACTAGAGTCAAATTTTCTGGGTTTGAAACCCAGCTGCACTTAGCAAGATGTCAAGTTATTCTACATTTATGAGTCTCAGTTTCCTTACCTTAAAAATTAGGAAAATAATAATACTTCTTTCTGAGCATTGTGAGGATTGCACTAGATCACTCCTGTCAAGTACTCTGAATACTATCTGTTACATATATCTTTTATTAGGCATAGTGCCTATTAACTTCCTGTTAGGAGAGATGAGAAAACTAGCACACATTTCCTTTCAAAGTATCTATCCCCAACTTCTGAGTTTTGTTAGTAACACATTTTGATAATATAGAAATGACTATATAATTAATATAACCATTATCCCTGTGGTTGTTTTGCTTTACTCTACCAAAAACTGAAAGGATTTAATATACACTACTAGTCCTTTTATTATTTATGGCTTTCTCATTCCTGAAGTCTTAATTTGTATTAATTCCTTGGTAAGTCAAGATTCCATCATCATGTAGTATGTTAACTGCCTGATTTTGTTTTGTTTTCTTCAGAGATGGGTACTGTATTTTTGAATACTTGTGTGCTTGATAATGTCTTCTGTCTTCCAATATAGTATCCACTCACCACATGTAGCTAGTGAACACTTGAAATGTGGCTAACCCCAATGGAAATGGCTATATATGTGTGAAATATGCAGCAGATTTTATTTTTTTCACAGCAGATTTTAAATGCATGGTGTGCAGAATATTTCATTCAAAATCTTTATATTGAATTCGTGTTAAAGTAATATTTTAGATACATTGACTCATATAAAATAGATTAAAATTAACTTATCCTGTTACTTTTTTACCTTTTTCAATATTGCAATTAGACAGTTGCAATTACATATGTGAACTGCATTATTATTACTATTGAAAAGTACTGCCTTACAACATCATATTCTTTGATATAGCAAACCTGATGCAAAAGGCTTGATCATCATGTTAGGATGCCTTTAGAATTATTTCTTTTTCATCTTGGATATTCCATAACTTTGCTCAGAAATATCTTGATATTGAAAGATACTGATATTTCCTTAGAGATAATATTGGTAAGATTCAGTAATGATACTAGTTTTTCACCTCTCCTTATAACCAAACCCTTTGCTATATAACTTTGAAGTGTTTTCCTGCGTGGACAGGTAGACCTGTCCTACCTCTTGAACCTGGTTACAATGTGACTTGTTTTGGCCAATGAGAGGTTAGCTGAAATGATGCAATCAGAGGCTTGAAACATGCTCTCACTTTGAAAATTTCTGTCTTGCACCTCTGTAGTAGCCATGAGAACATACCTGGGTTAATCTTTTGAAGAATAAAAGATACAGAGCAGAGCCAAGTGACTCAGTCACCACAGTCAAGATCAACTGAGCACAACCAACAGCAGAGTAAATCTCAGAGATTGCAGAGTAAACCCAATCAATTATCAGCAGAACTGGCAAGCTCACCATTCCAGATATGTGAGTAATGAATACTTATTTTTGTATGCCCTTGAGGTTTGTTTTTATGCAGTAATAAATAACTGATGCAGCCTTTGGTCTGTAGATTCAAATCTCTAATTTAGGATAAATCTATTTTGGTATACCTTAGAACAGATTGCTTCATTTATTCTGTACTAATTTTAGGAAAAAAAATATGAATATGCTAGATTTTTATTGATTGTCTTTCATAGCAATAATTTCTTTTTCTAATTATGAACATCTTTTGTTATCCAAAAAAATTTTGTTACATTTTCACATGTCTAAATTCCATTACCTTCACTATATTTTCAGTGATATTTTTATCTATACAATTTTGGTACAGCTGTTTCAATTGCATTTTCATAAACAATTTTTGTATGGATATTTTCTGAAAAATAGTCTGAGGAGCATAAAGAGAATGAGGGGAAACATCAGCAGCTGCAATAGAAGTCTGTGGTCATGCTCTCTACTCTGAGCATTTTCTTAAATCTTCTGCCTTGAGGGCATTTCTCAGCTTAAATTTTAGGATTGAAAGGATTAGCATAGTCCCAGATTTTGGTGCTCTAATCCTTAGTTAAACTCTTAAAAATACTGATATTGTTTTTTGACTTATTAATCATAGCCATCCTTACCAGAGTTAGGTAGTATCTCGTAGTTTTGATTTGCATTTCTCTGATGATTGGTGAGGCTGAGCAGTTTTTCATGTGTCTGTTGGCTGTTTATATGTCATCTTCTGAGAAGTCTCTGTTCATGTCTTTTGCTCACTTTTTATTTTATTTTATTTTATTTTATTTTTGAGTTGGAGTCTCACTCTGTCGCCCAGACTGGAGTGCAGTGGCCGCTCCCGGCCACCGCAGCCTCGACCTGCTGGGCTCCGGCGATCCTTTAGCCTCAGTTTTCCAAGTAGCTGGAACTACAGGCATGCGCTACCACGCCCGGCTGATTTTTGATTTATTGTATAGATGAAGTCTCGCTGCCCAGGCGAGTCTCGAACCCGCGGGCTCAGGCAATCCACTCACCTCAGCCTCCCAAAGGTGCGGGATTACAGGCTGAGCCACCGAGCCCGGCTTGCTTACTTTTTAATGGGGTTGTTTGTTTTTTTCCTTTCACTTCATTTGAGTTCCTTGTAGATCCTGGATGTTAGGCCATTGTCAGATGCATAATTTGCAAATTTTTCCACATTCTGTGAGTTGTCTCTTTACTCTCTTGATAGTTTCTTTTGGTATACAACGACTTTTTAGTTGATGTGGTCCCACCTGTCTAAGCTTTTGTAGCATTCGATTTTGGGGACTTGAGTTTGAATTCATTGCCTACTCCAATGCAAAGAAGGGTATTGTCTATGTTTTCTTCTGGGATTCTTATAGTTTGAGGTTTAACGTTTAGGTCCTTGATCCATGTTTATTGCCACACTATTAACAATAGGAAAAACATGGAACCAACCCTGCTGCCCATCGAATGTGGATTGGATAAAGAAAATGTGGTACATAAACATAACAGAGTATTATGCAACCATAAAGAAGAACACAATTATGGCCTCAACCGCAACTTGGATGCAGATGGAGCATCATACTAAGTGAACTATCACAGAAACAAAGAACTGAATATTGCATGTTCTCACTCATAGTCAGGCCCTGATCACTTGTCACATTAGCACAAGGGTGGGATCAGCAGTTGCTGGGCACTGCTAGGGGAGGGAGGGAGGGAGGAGAATGGGGGGGCATGACAACACAAAGTATACCTGGTCCTCTACCATGGTGAGTAGGGGCCACCCAGAAGCCTAAACTTCACCTGCATGAAGCCTAGTTAAGTAGTAAATCCTCATGTGTACCCCACAACTCTATAATAAATAAATAAATAAATAAATTTTTAAAAAACTGATATTTACTTTTAGAGAAATATGTTTACTACCTATGTTCTGATGGAGCACATTTTAGTTTCTTTTTCCTTTTCTTTCTTGAGCTCTTTTAGATAATTCAGTGACCATCTGTCTTTCAATCTAAGTCTTATAGTATTTTGTATTTTCTCTCTTAAATTAGGGAAATTTGGTTTAGGGAATTTGGGGTTTATTGATGTGTTTTCCATTGAAGAATTAGTTTTCTTCTTTATTTTTTGCTATTTTGTATATTCTTAGTGGGATTTAAAAAGGAGTTAAATTTAAGAAAATGATTGTACTTTTTAATCTTCACCCTTACATATAATTTTACTCTTCAACTTATATTTAAGAAAATATGAAAATTTAGTATGTTGAAGCATGCTCATAAAACCAAAATTTTCTTATTTTTATACTCAAATTATCAAAAACTGGTAGAAAATATTTAAAATACCAGAATTTACTAGAATTCTACTAGGCTTTATAATTGTTTATTTGGATCCATCTCAAAGGAAAAAAATAATCCTCCACAAACCATCTTAGCCTTTTTCTATTACTGAAAAAAGAAAGAAAACTGACAGACTTTTAAAAATCTGGTCCTTCTTTCTATGAGTTAAAAAAGAATTCTTAGCAAAGTAAACAAGAAAATACTCCAGACATTGTATTTTATATTTTTTTCATTCTTGAGACTTAACAAAATACAATGATTATATTGCAAGATTCATTATTCACAATGCTTCTGGTGAATATTCTTATTAGATGATAAAAGTCATCAATGATTCTAAGGGAAAAAATAAAGCAAATAAAGTACCAACATGTTGAGGTTTTGGGGGATGAAAAAAAAAAAGATGCCCCTCAAAGAGACTCCTGTTTCTTTCAGTATCTTGAGGTTTCAATATTAAACATGTTAGAATATCAATATATTTTCTATAGTTAGGTAGAATACTGAGTGAGACAGCTATTCATTCCCCTGGGTTAAAATATATTATAGAGACATGCATCTTACTTTAATGTGAGATAACTTTACTTGACATTGAAAAACATTTTTCTAATTGTACTTTTTTCTAAATATGAATTAATTAAGGTAGTTAATGACCAGGTCTGCAATACACATGAGGATGTGGATTTAGCAGTGATTTACTTTATTTGGAAATAGTTAAAGCATTAATGTTTAGATATATCCTTTCTGTTTATTGTTATGAAAGATAGTGAGGCTCTGCATTTCCTTTTTTTCCCCTCAGACTTTTATACATGATTCCATGAGTAGTTAGGTAGGCACCAGGCATCTACATACACTTGCTCATTGACATCTTTTAATTATTGCATCTTTTGCACAGATTGTGAACAGTATTAGCAGTAAAATTAAATGGAAATTTACTTAAGTTAAATCTGAGTCATCAGTCTTTCCAGTTTTTAAACCTGAAGCAGCCTCCAGATCTCTTTTGCCTGGTCCTACAAATAAAGAGAAAATCTGTGTTTGTGTGTGTGCGTGTGTGTGTGTGTGTGTGTGTGTGTGTGTGTGTGTATGTGTGTATACACACATGCACACTGTATACTATAGTACAGTTTTATATATGCATACTTTCATTTGACATTATATCTCAAATATCTTCAAATTTCCTAGAATCACACTTACTAAGTCAAGGAGTATTACCATTTAAAATCATTAATATATTTTCAACTTTCCTTTCAGAAAGTTTATGTAAATTTGCATTTCTAGCAACAGTTTATCAGAATGTCTGACTGTCACTAAATCTTAACCAATACTGGGTATTAGCACTTATTAAAATCTAATAGAGAAGTACAGGTTATCAAAATGGCAGAATTGGGAGTTCCAAGCTGTTGTTAATCTACAGAAATATTATTAAAAATCTGTTTGAACAAACTTTATAGGCACTGTGGGAAACCAAAGGTTTATAGCAACCAAGCAAATTTCTGATCAAATAAAAGTCAACTTCAAAATGGTAGAAAAGACTTGTGGCACTTTTACTCACCCTTGACCCACTCCCTCTGTGATGTAGCTAAAACGGTTTTGGTCTTGAGAAGCAGTGAGACAGCTCTCAGTACCACTTCTATAAATGGCAGGAGAAGAGAACGTTTTATTTTCAAATTATTTTGTTCTAACTTGGTTGGGGATACCCGAAGGCCTGACTCACTTGTCTCAGTCTTGCTTAATTTGGAATACCGGCTAGAAAAGTGGCAGGCACTGCTCATAAAACTACAAGAAGATTACACATACAGAGAGATGACTGGGGCAAGATGTTCTCTGTGGAGATGTACAAAAAAAAAAACCATTTAAGGAACAGATGAAAAGCAGAAATGAGACTTTTCGATAAATTAGAATATTAAAAAGCAGCCATGCAAATGGTGGAATTTAGAAAACCACATGCATGCACAGACAAGACATATACTCAAAAAAGTCTTGAAAATACCTTAAGATTTTACTTCAGGCTAATTCCTAGGATCAGGAAAATCCTCACTAATTGATGAAGGGCTGTCCCAGCACAGACACAATCTGCAAGACTGAGAAAATAAGATCACTCCCTCTTTCTCTTTCTCCCTCTCTCACTCTTTTTTTTTCTCTCTCTTTCTCATTCTCATTCTCATTGTTTACTTGTCTGTTTTACCTCCTGGTATTCAACAAATCTGTCAAATCATTAGTTGAATGTGAGTTACAGAGACTTCAGTCAATACACATGATAAAAAATAGTCTTTACAAAAATAGTTTTGAAAAAGTCTCAAATAAATATACTACTGCAGTCATCAACAAAACAAGAATGTAAAACATAGCAAACCCTGGAAAAGAAAGAGAATCTGATTTCTATGGGTACCATAGTAATAATCAAATACTTAATTTCAACAAGAAATCTCAAGATGTAAAAAAAAATAGGAAACACGATTTTATTCAAAGGAACAAAATAAATTGATAGAAGCTGTCCATGAAGAAGCTCAGATAACATTTTTCTAAATAAGAATTTAAAACAACTGTTCTAATATACTCAAAAAGCTAAATAAAAATATGAACAACTAAAATCAGAAAAACAATATATGAATGCAATGAGAATATCAAGAAAGAGATGTAAATCATGAAATGAAAGAACCAGAAATTCTGGAACTCAAAAGTTCAATAACTGAAATGAAAACTTTACTAAAAAAAAAAGTTCAAGAACATATGTGATCAGAGAAAACAAAATCAATGAACTTGACAACAGTAAAATTGAAATTATTATATCTGTAGAGGGAAAAGGAAAAAAAAAATGAAGAAAAGCCAACAGAGTTTAAGGGACTTGTAGGACACCATGAAGCAGATCAATGTAAGCATTATGTAAATTCCAGAATGATAAGAGATTTTAAAAAAACTGAATAAATAACATCCTAAAATGTTCCATTTTTTTTTAAGGACTAGATCTACAAATGCCCACACTTCAAGAAACTCCAAGTAAGATAAATACAAGAAGGCTCACACCAAGATACGATATAAACAAACAGCTAAAAGGCAAAGATGTCCTTGAAAACAGCAAGAGAAAAGTGACTTGTCACATACCAGAAATCTCAGTAGAATAATAAATATATCTATCAGAAACCTTGTAGGACAGAAGTCAGTTGAAAGATATATTTAAAATCCTGGAAGGAAAAAAAAGACTATCAAATAAGAATTGCTTGTCTGGCAAAACTCTCCTTCAGAAATGAAGGATAAATTAAGACATTCCCAGCAAACATAAAGGGCAAGCATATTCTTTCCACTAAACCTGCCCTGCAAAAATATTATGGGTCCTTCAGGTTGAAATAAAAAGACACTAGACAGTAATTTGAAGCCATGTAATACTATATAGATCTCCAGTAAAGGTAAATGAGCAGTCAAATATAAAAACAAATAGTTTAGCAATATTGGTTTGTAACATAATTTTTTATATGATACAGTTCTACAAGATGAAGAATAAAATACACAAAAATGATTATAAATCTATGCTATTGGACATACAATGTATAAAAATGTAATTTGTCATATCAACAACATAAGGGAGAGTAGAGTTTTATGGGATTAGAGTTTTTTATGAAATTGAAGTTAAATTAGTATGAATTCATATTAGCTAGTTATAATGTTAGGATGCTATATAAAATTCTCATGGCAATCACAAAGAAAATATGCACAGTCTATACACAAAAAGAAATTAATAGAGTATCAATAAGATTCATTATAAAGAGTCCTGCAACACAAAAAGGAAAAAATGGAAGTAATTAGGAACAAAAAGCCAGAATATATAAAGAAAATAAATAGCAAACTGACTGAAGTTCTCTTTTATTGATTTTATATGCTGTCTACAAAAGGCTCATATTGGATCCAAAGATGCAAATCAGATAAAAGCGAGAGAATAGAAATATATA